>NW_024396593.1:0-40919 GCF_016617805.1 Bactrocera tryoni
AGTGTTTCTGACGTTTTTTGTTAGTCGGTTAACGCACTTTTAGTGATTTTCAACATAACCTTTGTATGGGAGGTGGGCGTGGTTATTATCCGATTTCTTCCATTTTTGAACTGCATATGGAAATGACTAAAGGAAACGACTCTATAGAGTTTGGTTGACATAGCTATAGTAGTTTCCGAGATATGTATGTACAAAATTTGGTAGGGGGCGGGGCCACACTCACTTTTCCAAAAAACTACGTTCAAATATACCCCTCCCTAATGTAATCTTTTGTGCCAAATTTGACTTTAATATCTTTATTTATGGCTTAGTTATGACACTTTATAGGTTTTCTGGTTCCGCCATTTTGTGGGCGTGGCAGTGGGCCGATTTTGCCCATCTTCGAACTTAACCTTCTTATGGAGCCAAGAAATACGTGTACCAAGTTTCATCATGATATCTCAATTTTTACTCAAGTTATAGCTTGCACGGACGGACGGACGGACAGACGGACGGACAGACAAACATCCGGATTTCAACTCTACTCGTCACCCTGATCACTTTGGTATATATAACCCTATATCTGACTCTTTTAGTTTTAGGACTTACAAACAACCGTTATGTGAACAAAACTATAATACTCTTCTTAGCAACTTTGTTGCGAGAGTATAAAAAATCCTTCAATATGATATTTTAATACACTTATATACATACATACATATGTATATATTTTAGTCCCTGGCATTTAGTTGCGCTACTTCAAAGTAAATTGTCTTATCATCAGCAAATAAGGCACCACTCTTTATTACCTGTTGCAGACGCTTAAGAACCCGTTTCTGAAATATACGATAATTAATTGAATATTATACACTTAATTGGTGGCTCGATCGTCAGGCTTGCTTCTTTGTGCATGTAGATCAAGTTCACTCTTCGCTCTCGCTTTTTATAACACATGAGAGCTATTCAATTAGCGCTCCTATGCGATCATACAATTGTTATTGAATTTAATAATTTTCAAAAAGATCATTCAACTGTTTTGATGCGGTAAAGCCTAATTAGCCCAATTAGTATTATGTACGTATGTACATATACATACATGCAAGTATATCATTTGTTTACAATGTGCAAATGTCGCTATTTCGGTCATATTTTCAAGTTGAGCAGTGTGATCTGCAGTGAGGCATCAAGAGAGTCAGGAAATGTTCGAGGGTACTAGTCGAAAAATTCGATTTGCATATAAATTATAGAGCAATTATGTTGCACCAATGATTTTGCTTCATAATTCAACTATAGTTTTTATGTTATCTTTTTGATTGGTTTTTATGTTAACACTTTAAATTCGTTGAGATTGGTATATTAAGTTCGCGTCAACTAAAATTATATTAAAAACATCTTCAATTGAGTGATACGAGTATGTACATATGTGATATTTATTCGACCGAAGAGGCTAAATTTTATATATTGAGTTAATCTGGAAAACGTCAACCAGAGGGTCGAAATTCTTTATATTAGGGATATGAGGTTTAGATCAAGGTATAAACAATTCCATTCTAATTCAGGCCTAAACCACATAAGTTTTAAGAAAACTTTTCCATCTAGTTTCATTTAAATATGACATTTTGACCAAGTCAGGTGGAAAACCGGAAATCATTATATGGGGTGTTTTGGGGCCAGCGAATATTTTCAAAGAATTTTTAAAAATACAACTCTCATTGACCGACTTATTCTTCATAATGTTTGTTAGAAAAACAAAAATAATTATATGAAGTATATGGGAGTTGGAGGTAGTATCGACCCGTTTTTATCTATTTTTGCCAATACCACCTACTATTGACATGCCACATACTAAAAGCATATTCCCTGGGTTTCATTTCGCCCGATTGTATCCACCTACCACTTTTGGTCGGATTTGGATAATTTCTGGTCATAAGATGACATGTGTACTTCAAATGCATTATTCCTGCAAAGTTGTATCTCGTTTTATTAATTGCTTTGTTTACCGAAAAGTGAAAGAATCAATTGGAATTTAAAATTGTGTTATATGGAAGTAGACGTGGTTGTAGTTCGATTTTACCTATTTTGTCACGTACCGAGTTTAGTTGAAATCGGTCGGCCGGGACTCGAGATGTGTGTTTTCACAGAAAAGTGGCCGGTGCCAGGCTTATCGTCCAGTTTTAACCTTGGATCTTATAAAGCACTCTCATTTTCTTTTAGTGGTTTTAATAGTATACATGTATATAGTTATGGCATTTTATACATATGTCTTCGTTTAATGGCGTTTTGTGGGCGTGACAGTGGTCCGATTACGCCCATTTTGAACTCGTTCTCTCTTTTTTTTGCCAATGAAGCCGTGTGCCAAGTTTACTTTCTATATCTCAATTTTACTCAAATTATCGCTTTTACAGAGAGACAGACAGACTATATCTAACGCTATTAATTATTATTCTCTCTAACAACATTTTGAAAGAGTATAAAACACGTAGATGACCTTATCCCAAAATAGGGCCCTATCTCAAAATAGTTCTGACAATATTTCAATTTCAAATAAGTGTGGGCTTATCTAATATTCGGTTGCATCCAAATGTAATGATAATTAAGTTGGCAAAAATTTAATTGCAACATTCTGATTTGCCAACAATTCATAAATAATGTGCATTGTTTGGTGTCTTGGTGCCAAAATATGCCTCTATTCTAGGGTGCCATAATTACCTATAAATAAATTCAGCCATACAACTATTTAGTCTAATAGCCAGTGGATGGCTATGATATTTAGCTTAAAACTTCTCCTATATTTACCTTACATGAGATCGGGAGCCAGACTACTTGGTTTATACGCCTTATTCGCTATTGTGGCTCTGATTTTTATTTTAAATCCAAATACATACATAAAAGCGATAACTTTTTATTTTTTCTCTGTTTTTGTTATTTTAATATTCGATTTCATGTTTATGGTGTGTCACCTGAATTAGTCATTAGGAATATAGAAGGCAAGACCACTTTGCCACTTCCAGTTCGTAAATTATTTTTCGTTTCACAGCTTATTTAAATAATATATATATATATGTTCGTTTTAAAGAGTAGCTTAAGTCGAATCAAGTTGTTATTCTATACACCAACTCCTTAAACATATAAAGCATGTTTTGGAAAATTTTTATATTTTGTATTCAAATTGTTAAAGTTTATATTTCAGACAAATATTTTCAGTGCGAGAAATTCGCATACAATTTCTTGCATACTTTCAAAGTGTAGTTTTAGAGCTTAAAAAAAACAGAACAAATGGTTTTTTCGGCAAAATCAATTTATTTTATTC
Source organism: Bactrocera tryoni (assembly GCF_016617805.1). Lineage (NCBI taxonomy): Eukaryota > Metazoa > Arthropoda > Insecta > Diptera > Tephritidae > Bactrocera > Bactrocera tryoni. The sequence continues at coordinate 3,290 of NW_024396593.1, forward strand.
ACAACAGTCTCCTTCTGCTTCAATACAGCTTTTTGCACGGTCCAAAAGCATGTCAAACGAGTGGAAAGGCAGGTCAAACGGCGAATTAATGTGCAACAAACGCCAACTTTCATCTTCGCGATATTCGGTCCGAACACGTCGAATACGGCGTACCAAACTCTTCAAAACTCCAAGGTAGAATACCGCATTAACGTTTGGGCCGGGTGGAACAAATTCTTTGTGGACAATACCCCAAAATCGGCATTGTCTTCACTTTTGACTTTCGTTTCGGGATCATATTGGAAACACTACGTTTCGGCACCAGTCACAATATTGTAGAGGAAGTTTTTGTCCTTTAATCATGTCCTTCGAATGTTGGATTCTGAACAATTTTTGATCGTCAGTCAAACCAGGGGCCGCTAGATTCAAAAAGTCCTGTTTGCTTTGGAACGTTCCTTTTATGACACTGCCATGAGTGCAAGTCCTGTTTACTTTGGAACGTTCCTTTTATGACACTGCCATGAGTGCAAGAGTATATTTTATTTTTTTGATATAAATAATAGTAGGTTGGTTGTTTTTATATTTCGGGATTAGAGATAATTATCGAAAATCGTTTTACTTGTAGTGTTTTTTCAAGATATTTTTCATTAAGATGTACACGTATACAATTACGCATCCGTTTGAATCAATTGGCGAAGCACTTTTGCCGCTTCGATTGAGGTATCTCCAAAACATGTGTTCTGAACGCATCAACCGCCTCTTTATGTGTCGAAACGTCGAACTCTTTGTTTATTTTTTATGTACGAGTATAAGAAGGAATAATTCGGTGCCAAGTCAGAACTATGTATACAGTGAATGACTCATCAAATCGATGTTTTGAGTGCTCAAAAAATGCACGAAACCACGGGAAACCATTTTTTTGGATGTGATCTGAGTGCGAACAACAGTTGTTAGATTCGGCTTATCTGGAAATACCAATACAGTCGACTGCTGTTTACTTTCGGGCTCATACGCATAGATCCATGATTCACCTGACACGATGACATAGACGTGTTTCGAAGCACTGCTATCGTGTTTTTATACCCTGAACAGGGTATATTAAGTTTGTCACGAAGTTTGTAACACCCAGAAGGAATCGTCGGAGACCCTATAAAGTATATATGTATATAAATGATCAGTATGTCGAGCTGAGTCGATTTAACCATGTCCGTCTGTCTGTCTGTCCGTCCGTCCGTCTGTCTGTATATATACGAACTAGTCCCTCAGTTTTTAAGATATCGTTTTGAAATTTTGCAAACGTCATTTTCTCTTCAAGAAGCTGCTCATTTGTCGGAACGGCCGATATCGGGCCACTATATACATATATCTGCCATACAAACTGAACGATCGGAATCAAATGCTTGTATGGAAAACTTTCACATTTGACAAGATATATTCACGAAATTTGGTATATGTTATTTTCTAAGGCAACAATATAATCTCCGAAGAAATTTTTCAGATCGGTTAACTATAGCATATAGCTGCCATACAAACTGAACGATCGGAAACAAGTTCTTGTATGGAAAACTTTCACGTTTGAGAAGATATATTCACGAAATTTGGTATATGTTATTTTCTAAGGCAACAATGTAATCTCCGAAGAAATTGTTCAGATCGGTTAACTATAGCATATAGCTGCCATACAAACTGAACGATCGGAATCAAGTTCTTGTATGGACAACTTTCACGTTTGAGAAGATATATTCACGAAATTTGGTATATGTTATTTTTTAAGGCAACAATGTAATCTCTAAAATACTTGTTTAGAACGGATTACTATAGCATATAGCTTCCATACAAACTGAACACATAGTTACTAACAGAAATGCACCTGTGAAGGGTATTTAGCTTCGGTGCAACCGAAGTTATCGTTTTTTCTTGTTTAACATTTCTTTCGACCAATCGACACGATGCTTTTTTGAGCGATTTTACAGTCACATTTGATCATACAATATTGAATGTTTGGTATGATAGTCCACTAATTCTTATAGTTGTCACAATCGCCAAAAATGGAATTAAGTTCATCGATTCGCTGTTGCTGAGATAATCCACGTCGAAAGTTAATTATTCGCGATTTAATTCCATTTTTTGACCGAGATGAATTTTTTAAGTAACTGTAAATAAAACAAAGAGCGTTCGTATATCAAAACGTACTGAATATGTATAACATCAAAAATGTCAAAATTTACGATAAAGTGGAGAGTTGTCAGATTGCAACGCTAGTGTTGCCAAATACCGAAATATAAAAAGAATCCTACTATACTTATGCTAATGTGTACTATATGTATGTATTTATTGATCAAAACCTAGTTTGGCTCTAACACACGTTTTGAAGCAGACTGTTAAATAATGGATGTCGCCATTTATCGGGTGATTTTTTAAGAGCTTGATAACTTTTTAAAAAAAAAAAACGCATAAAATTTGCAAAATCTCATCTGTTCTTTATTTGAAACGTTAGATTGGTTCATGACATTTACTTTTTGAAGATAATTTCATTTAAATGTTGACCGCGGCTGCGTCTTAGGTGGTCCATTCGGAAAGTCCAATTTTGGGCAACTTTTTCGGGCATTTCGGCCGGAATAGCCCAGAATTTCTTCGGAAATGTTGTCTTCCAAAGCTGGAATAGTTGCTGGCTTATTTCTGCAGACTTTAGACTTGACAGCAACCCCACAAGAAATAGTCTAAAGGCGTTAAATCGCATGATCTTGGTGGCCAACTTACGGGTCCATTTCTTGGGATGAATTGTTCTCCGAAGTTTTCCCTCAAAATGGCCATAGAATCGCGAGCTGTGTGGCATGTAGCGCCATCTTGTTGAAACCACATGTCAACCAAGTTCAGTTCTTCCATTTTTGGCAACAAAAAGTTTGTTAGCATCTTGGTTGACATGTGGTTTCAACAAGATGGCGCTACATGCCACACAGCTCGCGATTCTATGGCCATTTTGAGGGAAAACTTCGGAGAACAATTCATCTCAAGAAATGGACCCGTAAGTTGGCCACCAAGATCATGCGATTTAACGCCTTTAGACTATTTTTTGTGGGGCTACGTCAAGTCTAAAGTCTACGAAATAAGCCAGCAACTATTCCCAGCTTTGAGGAGACAACATTTCCGAAGAAATTCGGGCTATTCGGCAATGAAATGCTCCGAAAAAGTTGCCCAAGAGTGGACTTTCCGAATGGACCACCTAAGACGCAGCCGCGGTCAACATTTAAATGAAATTATCTTCAAAAAGCAAATGTCATGAACCAATCTAACGTTTCAAATAAAGAACCGATGAGATTTTGCAAATTTTATGCGTTTTTTTATAAAAAAAAGTTATCAAGCTCTTAAAAAATCACCCGATATAATATATAAATATTTTCTTCACCATCAACGTCACTGAGCACTCCAGTTTTACCAAAATTATAGCTGCATTTAGAAATAGGTTACAAGAATCGTAAGTTTTTTCAAGTAATGATTAAGCACTTTATCTTATCTGTTATGTATAATATAAACTTTTTTTATATTGTGTTTCATTTGCCATACTTTACATAACGAAAAGTGTAAATAAATATAATGCTTCGTACCAGGTGCGTCGGTTTAAAATCTCAACCGCTTAAGCGAAGATAAAACATATTTTTATAAAACGATCGTGTTTGGGAAGCAACGATACCTTTTGAATATACATAGTATAAAATTCATCATCCGTCTGATCCTAACGACTGTGGGCAAAACATAGAAGAACTTTTTAATTTAAATTTTCTGCTCTGGATTTTTTTTTAGTTTGGTATAAAGCAATGTCAGCATCAAAATAATCATTAGAGTTTAGTATACGTTTGTCTTCATGTACATATACATATGTACATAAAGTGGCATAAGTTGGCGATTAACAGTCGTAGATTTTACTGGCATCTTTGGATTATCGGAAGGCTCAGTGAAAATCTTTTTTGAAATATCATTTGGGGTTTAAAGAAAAAGTGAAAGGCGCTGATTGGTTCCAAAATCACTAAATTTTTTTGAAAAAAGCGTCGCGTTAACGTCTGTGAAACAATGCGAGTATTTTACTAAACATATTATTACTGACAATAAGTCTTGGATCTCAACCCAGAAACAGACGATCAAACGGCCGGATATTCTGGCAAAGGTGAGCTGAAGCCAAAAAACTCACGGCAAAGCAGGTCAAAAATCAAGGTTATGTTGACAATTTTCTTGGATTATCGAGGTGTGGTGCACTCCGAATTCATTTCGACCGGCCAAACTATCAACAAGGAATACTATTTTAATGTTAAGAGTCATTTGCGCGAAGCTATTCGTAAAAAGAGGCCGGAATTATGAGCCGACAACTCTTGGTTTTTGTTTCGCGATAATACATCGTCGCATACTGCATTGATTCTTCGTGAGTTTTTCGCCAAATATCGTACCGCAACCACGTATTTGCCTGATTTAGCTCCGTGCGACTTATGGCTCTTCAGCAAACTCAAACGACCGCTCCGGGGAACCGTTTTGAGCCAATTGAAGACATTAAACGTGAATCGCTACGCGAATTGAAGGCTTTTGATTTGAAAATTGGCTTTAACAACTGTTTCGAGGATTGGAGAAAACGTTGGTCCAAGTGTATTGTAACCAAGGAGGATTGCTTTGAGAGGGACAACATAGGAATAAAATAAGAATTTTAAAATTATGAAGAAAGTCTTACTATTTTTTGCTCATAGCAGTACTCCTCTATAAAATATATATATATATAAATGTGTATCTTGTAAATGTGTAAAGTTTTTAAAGAGCAAAATTTTAGTATATAAGGCTATATTAGTAATAAATTACATATTTATTATTCGGTCGAGTTATATGTACATCACGGTGGGTGAAAAAAACGATTTTTTTCGCTTCTACACCTACACCTCTAAAAAAGGCTCTCCAAGTATTTTTACAGAGCATAAATTTCTTACAATATCATTGAAATTTAAAATGATGTTTTTTCATACAAAAGAAAAAACTAGTTTGATTCAAAATAGTTAAATTTCAATAATTAATATCTTTCAACGGTAAGGTTAACAAAAAAACTGAAAGGGCCCATTTTGTAGAGCATTCAATTTCTTACCAAAATCTGTGAACCGTAACCAAATAGTCGTCAGCTTATACATACATATGTACATATATACCAGATTCATATCAATATGATACTTGGGTTTACTGACACGTAAGCGTAATCAGCCGTTCACTTCAAAAACTCTATGTGTTTATTTTACGAAATTCAGTAAATTTTATATTTGATATGCCGTATTCGTTTAGCTTAAAGCGATATTTATAATTAATTTTGTTTTTTTTTTTTTGTAATTTATAAATTGTGTAAGTGTAATAATGCAATAAAAATAGACCAATCCAACTGCTTTATTTAAATAAAATATGACGTATGTACTCATACAGGTAGATTTATAAAAAGTACAACTGGATTCGTTTTATATGCTAAGTTTTTTTCATAAAGAATACACATACATACATAATAGTTATCGTAAATTTGGTCGAAATGTTTTGGAAAAGTGTAACGAAAAATTGCAATTTCAGCTGAAGACAACCGATCTATGTTGCTTTGAAATGTACATACCTATATACCATATACATATGTACCTATGTAACATACATATGTATATGTATCTAATTAAATATCATTATTCTCCGCAAGGTCGTTGGTGTGTGTAAATGTGTACACGAGTAAATATGTACGATAGAATTATACGATCATTTGCCGACTTGCTTGCAGTTAAAAGTGAATTTCCTCTCCGCTTACGTATTTGTATACAGTTTACGCATATACCGACTTGTTTACTTACTTTTGGAATCGGGCTCGTTATCAACCCGACAGCATAAGCCGGCTGTTTGCGCCATATTTGGCCGGCATCAGTTGAATTTCGCTGTTCACCAAAGACGGGTTACACCACGACGGCTTCCAGAATGCGTGTCAGTGTGTGCTTTATGTTGGCAGTAATTTCATCGAAGAAAGTCAATCACATTCCCCTGTCCATGTGACAAAGAAATCAAGAGAAATGAGTCGATTTATTGGCTTTGATGCGAGTACTGGTGAAACGGCATTCACTTATTCGAAAGTTTCTGACAGAAAATGTGAGTTCGGTATTAATTTACATACTATATTTTAGTTTAAAATTTCACATTGATTCCCCCTAATAAAACCGTCACAGTATTTACAGCAGTAATACTATTTGGGATTCATTTGCTTTCTCATAAACTTAATCTTTGAACAAAGCTTGTTCAAGAAACATGCATTGAAGCACAATTTATCACAAAGCATATTGTTTTATTGCGTTGCCTTCTGATTTGAAACAGAGTCTTTGACAATTAATAATTAATTGAAAATAGAAGTACGACGGGAATCGATAGGCACGTGTTTATTGGTTCGAGCGTCAACATCTATGTTTTCTTTCATGCACAATATTAGCTGAAGGTAGTTATTGATGATGCAATAAGCGATATGCGGAGGAGTACTGAAATTGAGGTAGATTCTATATTGAATGGCAAACTTGACGTGCCAAATTGCGATCAACAGTGAGCGGGTAAAATTTAACCTTTCCTTGGGCACCGATGATTTTGAAGTAAATCCGCTGGAACGTCGTGTGCCTTCCCAGGATGATATTGACCGCATATGTAAAGTGACTAGTAGTGCACCGATTTCAACAAAAGGTGCTAGTACCAGAATATTTGATAGTATCAAGGAAATTGAACGAAATCGTCAGTTGCTGCTGGCCCAGCAAGGTGTGTAACATAATATGATATGTTTACAGGTTCTTAATAAAATTATTTTTTATTTAAGGTCATCACGTTATCGAGCATGAACGCCAGAAAATCATTGATTTGAAGAAGAAATGCCATGATGAAGCACGCGCCCAATATCTTTTACAATTGAACAATGGCGAAAGAGAGTAAGTCCCTATTGTTTCTTTAATCGCATGTAATTAGTTTTTATTTTTCCCTGTTGGACCACTCTCAAAGGGAGTACACTAAATAGAGAGTGTTATTGTAAATACTCTTGAAATCGAATTAGTATTTTCCCCGACTTATTTAGTTAAAATTCTGAAAAAGCAAAAATAAAGCCTCATTATAATAAAGTCGCACAAACACAAAAATTAGAGGGCGACTGTTGTAATTTAAAATTATATATGATAGTGAGGGTGTGAACAGTAAAAGTGGTTTACTGGCCCTTTTCGTATTAAATAGAGTTATGTTGATTAACTTCAATTGGTTGGTCATTCATGTGTGTGCATGTTCCTCAACTATTGCACTTGTTAACCTACGCTGAGATACGCATGAGAGATAGTTAAATGAGACCAGTGTTCGCGACCGCATGATCACTGGCTGCAATAAAACAATTTTTTCTCTTTTATACGAAAAATCTTTTATAATAAAATTTTTTCGTTGATGAAATGATATTTTCGAAACCTTATTTAAAAAAACAGTTGTGTAGTATCAAATATTTTTTGAACAGTTGAGGTGACTTAAATTGAGTCGACACGGTTTAGTGAACCTTAATCACATTGAAAAAAATTATGGAGTCTGAAAAGTTTCTTAAATGTCTGTTCATCACAGTGCATATTACTACTTGTTTTATAAAAAATTTAGTTCATATATATGTATATAATACCGAAACGTAAATTTGTAAATTGTCAACTTATTAAACGAATTTGATTGTAATGAAATGGAAGTAAATTTCCTTTTCTCGTCCGTAGTCGCATTCTATGATTGTTTTTGTTAAATTTTTTTTGAAATTACATTTCACGGACTTTGAATTATAACGTATGTGTTAGCATTGCACCCTCTTCTTCCCGCCCACTTCAATATCCCAAAAATGTCAACAAATATTCATATCTTGATCTGTGTGCTTTTGTGATAAGGCCTTTGAATACATCCATACATGTGCTTGAGCGTTGGTATGTCCACAATGTTTACATTAGCTATAAATGCCAAGCAAATATAGAAATATATTCGGAATCGAATATGTATGTAAGTAGGTCTGGAATATGCAAAGATGCGGGTAGAAACCGGATCGGAGGTGTCGGTTGTATGAAAAAATTAATTGCAACTTTTTGCCATATACATACATATTTCCTGGTGATATTTTTTCTTCTTGTGCAAATTATTACTCACAGTTCTGTGTATTTAGTTATAAGACAAACTTAATGTGGTGAAATGTACAAACATGTGTACAATCAAAGCAGACCTACAATTGGTTCAGCAACAAAGTCGGATACACGTAACAGTGAAGTGTGTGTGTCTTTATGCAATGACAAAGGTTCGACTGCTCGTACACCAAGCTGAGCTGTCTTTGTGACAGTTGGATCCGATCAGTGAAGCGCTTAATAATTCATGAGGGGGGAAATAAATCAGTGTTCATTTCTAATAAAGTTAATTTCATAATACTCAGAGAGAGAATACTGTCTGACATAACCACATCATATGTAAGTATATGAGTTCATATGTTTATCGACTGCAATTATGTACTAGAGGTGCACAACACAAATTTAGGTCAGATTCCTATACGAATATAAATCGAATTCAGTGCATATTAATGGAAGTTGCTGGAATTTGAATTGTTTTGAAATGCAGTTACTTGTATGGTTTGCGAAAACGCGGTAAACGGAACTCAAATAAAATTGAAGTAAATAAGTATCCAATCTAAGTAGAATAGTTGGCTTACTCGTGCATTTCAATAAATAATTTAGTGTAAGGGCATTACTTTGATATATGGATCATTTAGTTCATGTGTTTGTACTTACATATGTATGTGTGTGGTTTGTTAAATTTCGCTTGGCAAGTCTTCATTGGTTTCGCATAGCTTGAGGCATTTTGATAAATTTTCTTATCACTAAACGTTTTTATGATAACACTGGTCTATTGTGGTTGTATAGGTAAAAACAACAATGGTTAAACGATTTATTCCGAATTATATATATGTAAGTGTGTATATGCTAATACATACATACATATGTAATTATGTATATGCGTATATGGGTGGCAGGTGTATGCACAAATGTTTTATACTTTAGTATCACTCTTGTTAGGTTTTAATCACGAAGTACTCTCTGCAAGTGCTAAATGCCGACGGAAATAACAAACGGTGCATTTACGCACTTGCCTAATAACTTGATTCTCGAAGCATACAAATCGATAAATATTAAAAATAAAATTTTAAATGGATAAATTTTGCGGGTTGATTTGCGGGTGAGATATTACTAATTTTGATTATCCATTTACCGTTACAAACAAATTCTCATACATACATATATTCACATATATACATTCCACATATTTTGATTTTTTAATACCGAATTATTTTAACAGCAATAGCGGCAACAATGCTCTGAGCAATTCAAATCAAGCTGAAATGCGAGAACTCCAATGTACTGAAAGCGATGAAACTAACGTATGTTCCGCCAAAGAGACGCAAGCGGGCGTGAGTTCGTCACAAAAGAAGAACTCTACATTCGGAAATGGAATAACTCTTTCTCCACGGATTGGCGTTAACGAGGAGCGAACAAAATACAAGCGGATCGATCTAGTCAGGTAAGATTTGGCGTTAGTTTGGTGTTATTATAGTTTTGGCTTTTACTTGTAGGCTTTTGAAGCCATTGATGCAAAAGTTAAAGTATATTTCACTCAAATAAAATCATGAAATTATATTGTATTGCTATTTTAAATAATTAATAATACATTCACCACCGTCATAAAAATTAGTACAAAATTACGTTCGTCATAATTGGTCACTCCTTTTTATCTGCGTACTATATGCGAAAGTATTTACAGATAATATTTCACCTTAAAGATTAATCAACACTTCTATGAAATCTTTAATTTTATATTGTTTCAACGGTTGGTACAATGTGTTTTTGTTTATACTTCAAATGCGTAAACAAAAAATACTTCATATGGCACATAGGCTGATTCAAAATAAAATATTAACCGGGGGCAATCCCACGTATAACTCATTACCCCATATTAATGATCGAATGCCTGCATACCTACGTAGTATAAAAGTAATCATATATGTACATACAAACATAAATTCAGAGTTTGTTTTCATCCCAATACAACTTATAAAAAAATATAAAAGCTGGCGAATTGTTATTCACCAAAACACAAAATTACGCGCCAATTTGTTTATAGCTAGCAAACGGAACAAGCGTAATTGAGCGCGAGGGGTAAATATTTACTTCCGCAGGCGGTTGTTAAACAGATTCTGAGAATTTCAATTTTATTTCATTATGCTTCATTTAATTTTGGCCACGGAATGGTGAATTATAAATCAATACAAATTTAATTTGTCTTTCTGAGATAGTAGTATTAGATACATATGTATGCATGTATATACTTATATGTATGTATTCATCAATGAATTATAGTATAAATTAACAATCACACTATATTTAGGTGTGTCCGTACATTGTGGAAAAGTGTCTAAAATCATTTATTCTATTATTTATTATTATACCGTTCCAAAATGTTTGGTTCAAGTTGTTTGTGATTAATACATAAATATTTTAAAATTTCATTCGAATCATACCTAACTTTAACACCGAAAGCTGTTAATTAGTTTTAAATTGTATTAATCTTGAATTACCTCATTTTCTTCTATTTTACATAAACATATCGGAACGGCAAAATATGAAAAATAGACGGTGCAAAGGCTGGTAACGAACAAATGTCCGTTATTATTTACATATGTATGTACGTACGTACATATTTCTTAAAGTACTCGAATATTTGTAGACCCACCCTCATCCTAATTTAATTTATTTATTAGTCATAATTTTGAGAGCGGAAAATTCTTCAATAACTTGGAGAATTTGTGAAAAGCGCTAAGTACATACATACATATATGCCCGTCGATATAGTGTTTATATGCTTTACGAGAAATACGCGTAATTTCTATTTCTCAGATAGTCCGTTAGCTCTTACTCATCGGAGAATATTTTTAAACAATATATCTATTTAGGAAAAGTCTGCCTTGTTGGAAAAATTCACCAAAGTTTTTTCTCCTAACGCTTGACATCTGCTGTACTCATATCGGGTGATTTTTTAAGAGCTTGATAACTTTTTAAAAAAAAAAACGCATAAAATTTGCAAAATCTCATCGGTTATTTATTTGAAACGTTAGATTGGTTCATGACATTTACTTTTTGAAGATAATTTCATTTAAATGTTGACCGCGGCTGCGTCTTAGGTGGTCCATTCGGAAAGTCCAATTTTGGGCAACTTTTTCGAGCATTTCGGCCGGAATAGCCCGAATTTCTTCGGAAATGTTGTCTTCCAAAGCTGGAATAGTTGCTGGCTTATTTCTGTAGACTTTAGACTTGACGTAGCCCCACAAAAAATAGTCTAAAGGCGTTAAATCGCATGATCTTGGTGGCCAACTGCCCATGCATCCCGAAAAATGCACTGTTTGGTGTGGTTTGTACGCTGGTGGAATCATTGGACCGTATTTTTTCAAAGATGCTGTTGGACGCAACGTTACGGTGAATGGCGATCGCTATCGTTCGATGCTAAGAAACTTTTGTTGCCAAAAATGGAAGAACTGAACTTGGTTGACATGTGGTTTCAACAAGATGGCGCTACATGCCACACAGCTCGCGATTCTATGGCCATTTTGAGGGAAAACTTCGGAGAACAATTCATCTCAAGAAATGGACCCGTAAGTTGGCCACCAAGATCATGCGATTTAACGCCTTTAGACTATTTTTTGTGGGGCTACGTCAAGTCTAAAGTCTACAGAAATAAGCCAGCAACTATTCCAGCTTTGGAAGACAACATTTCCGAAGAAATTCGGGCTATTCCGGCCGAAATGCTCGAAAAAGTTGCCCAAAATTGGACTTTCGAATGGACCACCTAAGACGCAGCCGCGGTCAACATTTAAATGAAATTATCTTCAAAAAAGTGCAAATGTCATGAACCAATCTAACGTTTCAAATAAAGAACCGATGAGATTTTGCAAATTTTATGCGTTTTTTTTTTTAAAAAAGTTATCAAGCTCTTAAAAAATCACCCGATATAAACGAACGGGAAAAACGAAATATTAGTTCTGTTCTGTTTTCTAAAATTCGATGGTAACTACATAAGGGAAAAAAATCTCAACTGAATTATCATATAAGTCCCGAATAGTGACTGGGAGAAAAAATAGAATAAACAAGTATCCATAAAGGAAGCAAAATCTACCGGTTATAAAAAAAAATTCAATTCGAGTGTCGTTTTGTGCAATTGCAATCGCAAGTGATAAGATACTTGGGTTAAAAAGAAAACTTTTAATAAAAATTAAATCTTCTATAGGAGTGTACAGCTGTTGGCGTATGCCGATGATATTGATAACATTGACCTCAAAACCCTCGCCGTTATCTTGGAACCAGCATTAACAGCAACAATGTCAGCCTCGAAATCCAACTAAGAATAACTCGTGCCAACAGGTGCTACTGTGGATTGCTGAGGCAATCTCAACGAATTAAAACCAAACTCTATAAGACACTAATTATTCCCGTCCTGCTATATGGTGCAGAGGCATGGACGATGACAGCTTCTGATGAGTCAACGTTATGACTTTTCGAGAGAAAGGTTCTGCGAAAGATTTATGGTCTTTTGCGCGTTGGCCACGGGGAATATAGCATTCGATTAAACGATGAGTTGTATGAGATATACGATGACGCGAATTAAGAGACAGGAGCTACGCTGGCTAGGTCACGTCGTACATATGGACGAAAACACTTCAGCTCTGAAAGTATTCGACGCAATGCCCGCCGGGGGAAGCAGAGGAAGAGGCAGACCTCCACTCCGTAGGAAGGACCAGGTGGAGAAGGACCTGGCTTCGCTTGGAATTTCCAATTGGCGACACGTTGCGAAAAGAAGAAACGACTGGCGCGCTGTTGATAAGTCGGCTATAATCGTGTAACCGGTGTCTACGGCAGTAGAGAAGAAGAGAAGATACACCGTTTGTCACTTATAGTGCACAATAAACTTGCTAAATAAAGTATAAATAATTTGCGGAAATTTATACAAATAAGAACATAATTATACAAAAACAAGTAAGGAAGGGCTAAGTTCTGGTGTCACCGAACATTTTATACTCTCGCATGGTAAAGTGATAATCGAGATTTCATTATACGTCATTTACATATTTCTCAAATACTGTATTTGTGTAAAGTTTTATTCCGCTATCATCATTGGTTCCTAATGTACATATATATTATACAGAGAAGGCATCAGATGGAATTCAAAATAGCTTTATATTGGAAGAAGGCGTGGTTGTGAACCGATTTCACCCATATTTCGTACATGTCATCAGGGTGTTAAGAAAATATTATATACCGAATTTCATTGAAATCGGTCTAGTAGCTCCTGAGATATGGTTCTTGGTCCATAAGTGGGCGGCGCCACGCCCATTTTCAATTTTTAAAAAAAGCCGCACTTTTAGTGATTTTCAACATAACCTTTGTATGGGAGGTGGACGTGGTTATTATCCGATTTCTTCCATTTTTGAACTGTATATGGAAATACCTGAAGAAAACGACTCTGAAGACTTTGGTTGACATAGCTATAGTAGTTTTCGAGATATGTACAAAAAACTTAGTAGGGGCGGGGCCACGCCCACTTTTCCAAAACAATTGCGTCCAAATATGAGCCTCCCTAATGCGATCCTTTGTGCCAAATTTCACTTTAATATCTTTATTTATGGCTTAGTTATGAAACTTTATAGGTTTTCGGTTTCCGCCATTTTCTGGGCGTGGCAGTGGGCCGATTTTGCCCATCTTCGAACTTTACCTTCTTATGGAACCAAGGAATACGTGTACCAAGTTTCATCATGATATCTCAATTTTTACTCAAGTTACAGCTTGCACGGACGGACGACAGACGGACGGACAGACAGACATCCGGATTTCAACTCTCCTCGTCGCCCTGATCACTTTGGTATATATAACCCTATATCTGACTCTTTTAGTTTTAGGACTTACAAACAACCGTTATGTGAACAAAACTATAATACTCTCGTTAGCAACATTGTTGCGAGAGTATAAAAAAGTGAGCTGTCAGTTGACAGCTGGCAGATGTGAAACATCGAAGTTATTTTATGCAAGTAATAGGTTAAAAAGTACAGATTATGACAGGAACCAAATATGGTACACATGAAAGAATATAATATTATGAATTTTTTACAGAAAATGGTGACAGATAGTTTATTCAATAAACAATCATTTTCTTTGTATTCAAAATTTTATACAAATATATTTCTAAAATCACGTCAACTCAATTATTTTCGTCAGTGACTTCCGTAACAGTTACATTCGAAGTTGCCTCTGACGGTATTACTGTGACAATTGGTCGATGATAACTGAAGTACAAAAGTATTAGGCATAACATTATCAAGATATGTAATGAATACAGCATCTATTGTTGTTCCATATCTTGTAGCACATTCTCTCGGATTGTTGTTTATTTCCAATTGAAATTCTTCTTGGAGGAACGATATTAATGGCATTGATTCATTTTTTTTCAAAATTAACATTGAAATCCCCAGCCAAAATAAATGGTAGTTTATCTTTATCTGTTTTAAAAATTGTTTAAATGCGACTGTACGGAAATAACCACTCATGTAAAAAAGAAATAATATCATTAATTTTTTCATTAGGTGAAATGTACACAACAATCATAATTAATTCACTTCCATCTTCTAATTTAACATGTGAAGCACACATATCGCCAATGGGTGTTTGAGAGACATGATTTTTTGTAGCATTTTGGACTGATAGATCCATGTTAAATGTAGTAATATGTGAAGTATTGTTGCTTTTATAAATGGCAACTCCAGCGGCTCTAACACACATAGAGACTGCAAACGACATCTGTCAAATATTAAAATACACAAGTTCTTAGGGACACAGTTATTGAGGCAGCTGCACAACTACATAACTGTGTCCATAAGAACGTGTGTATTTTAATATTTGACAGATGTCGCTTACTCTATGTGTTCAGCACTTCAACATGGCAGCCAAATAGTCGAGGCCCAAATTTGTAGTAAAACACACAACAACAACATTTTCATTCATGAACGTACAAGCGTCTTTTCGCGACGGTGGCAAAAGTTAGAAATCATAAACTGAACAACTTTCTGATGTTTCTTCACAGAAAGAAGTGGGAAAAGTGGCAACATAGCTGCTGTCGATTTATAATATTTGTCAATTCTAAAATATTTTTCCGTGGCGGGCAAAAATCTGCGTTGATATGTATGCACGCTCATACATAAATGTGCATACATATTTACACTAGTTTGTTGGTAAATTTGAGGCAGCTGCACAACTACATAACAGTTATGCCCATAAGAACGTGTTTTTTTTTTGTTTTTGTTTTTTTTTGAAGTAGGAGGAAGCATCGAAAGCCCAAGTGCGGGACTTTAACCAGCTAAACCTAACCTACTCCCAACTCAAGACTCTCCCACGGGACCACCAGATAAGGTATTACTTCATGGGAGTGACAAGACATTTCACGTCTCCTCTATAGCACGGACGGACTGGCGCCTGTTCCGCTGTACCACTTCTCACAGGACTGACACATAAGTGCAGTCAAACTTTCCACGATTAAACTACCACCTAGTGCTGTTTCTAACTTTTCCCTTATTTTTTGAAACCGAGGACAATAGAAAAACACGTGTTCAGAGTCTTCCATTGACTCCGTATACATCGAACAATACGGACTGATGTCATTTTGAAATTTATATAGGTAGCCTCTAAAGCACCCATGCCCACTTAATATTTGGGTGAGGTGGAAATCCAGGTCCCAATGTTGTCTACTTATCCACGTGGTGATGTCAGGTATGAGTCTGTGGGTTCACCGTCCTTTAGTTGAGGTTTGCCACCGTTGCTGCCATAGAGTTATGCTCTTATTTCTCTCTTCTCTCTTTTGGGTTTCTGTAATTGGCGCTGATAGTTCATATAGTCTCGCTAACTCGTCTCCCTGGATGTCTATAGGCGGCATACTAGCTAGTACTTCAGCAGCTTTGGAAATAGTTCGCAAAGCACTTGTTACTCTTATTGCTGTGAGTCTATGCACCGCAATTATTGGCCTGGCATACGCTTTTGTGTTTGGTGCCTGTATCCATACTGGAGCTGCATACAGTATAACTGAGCTCATTGCTTTTGCGATTAGAAGTCGGCGGCTGGAGCGCACACAGTCTCTATTTGCCATCATTCTTGATAGAGCATTATAAATCTTATTTGCTTTATTTGCTGTGTTTGCCAAGTGCTGCTTGAATTTCAGTTTGGTGTTACCCCTAAATACTTCAACTGTGGTTGTGAAGTAATCACGCACTCGCCTATAGTGAGAGTTACTTTTTCCTCAATTTTCCTGGTGCTTACGAGCAATACCTCCGTTTTGTGCTCAGCCAGTTCCAAACTCATGGACGAAAACCATTGGCGCAGACCATTTCTGCATTCGTTACATTTATTTTGCAGGTCATCAAGTTGTTTAGCTACTGCTACCACTATAAGGTCGTCCGCGTATGCGATTAGCTTAACGTTTTTTGGTTGTGGGATTTTTAGCACCCCATAAGAACGTGTGTATTTTAATATTTGACAGATGTCGCTTGCAGTCTGTCGCGCTCTATGTGTTCAGCACTTCAAGCATTGAGTGTACATATTTAAATACATACTTATGTTGCGTGTTGACAAATTTACAAACATTATGCGTATGGCAGAAATAAGAAATAATTCCAGTGCGAGAGCGCCTCAAAATTAGCAAAATTAGAAAAAAGCTATTTTTTGGGCATTTTAAATAAAACACCCAATTCGGATATTCCACACCACCTATAAGGTGGTCGCCATTTTGGCGCGTTACCGAAATTATTTTTGGGTGCTCGGTTCCCCAGTAGGCCTATATTATAGAGGTGGAGAAACATCGATGCGAACATCGATGACATCGATGTTTTCGAAACATCGGCAACATCGGCAACATCGATGCTTAGCGGGGCAAAATCGATGTTTTTCCATCTCTAAGGCACATAGAGGAAGACAGTCGAATTGTAAGTACGTATATCATTTAATCTCATTATAAATTATTAACAGAATATTGTTATTTTAGTTATACTTGTTGGTGGTGTTGTCGTGAGTGTGGTGGTACTTAAACATGGACAGGTTTATGAAAAGTAAGTACTAAATATCCGAATTTATCTTCAGAAAAGCATTGTATGTAGATGAATTTCTGCAGAAAAGTACATACACATTCGCATGCATTTTTGCTTTTCCGTTGAATAGGCATTAATACAGTTTATTTCTTATAGGAACAGCAAGCGAACAGCCAAATCCTGATGAGGATCAAAAGAAGAGGAGGCGTGATTTTTCTATAGCTTGGGATCATTTTAAAAGAAACAGCGAAAAATGCATATGGATAAATGGATATGCAATTACTGTGGTAAGCCAATAAAGACGTGTGGAAACACAACAAATCTAATGGACCACTTTAAGCACGTTCATGCTGATCGGCTTAAAGTTGGGGAAACTGCACAGAAACCAAATGTGTTAGAAAAGTTTGTTGGAAAATTGGTTTCCTTTTATGAGAATGACTCGAAACGAAAACTTCTCCTAGACAGTAAGGTAATGAACGTGATTGCTGTCGATGTTCAACCTTTTTTTTGTGTTGAGGACGACGGATTTAAGGAGCTCATGAAAGAAATGGACCCCCGCTACAGGTTACCTAGTAGGTCACACCTACGTCGCGCAGGTGCTTCCATCTCAATATGAGTCTCTTACGAATAAACTCCAGTCCGTACTTAACGATATCGATTTTGTGGTCATAACGACTGACTTGTGGAAATCCAAAGCAAACGAAGGTTACATTACAGTTACGTGCCATTTTGTTTCAAATAGTTTTACGTTGGAGTCGGCAATTTTAGCAACAAGGCAACTTCTTGACACTACCAATCACAATGCTATTAATATTTCTGAAACACTAAAGGGCGTGCTTGATGATTAGGGTGTCACGAAAAAGGTTGCGACGATGCTAAAAGCATGTGAGTTCACACAATCAACCTTATTGTGCAAGATGCTCTAAAATTTCCCGATTTCGACGTAATTCTTACAAAATGTAAGTCGGTAGTTGGCTTTTTTAATAGAAGCCAGATCGCATATTCAAAATTTAAGGAAGCTCAGGGGGACAATCCGCATTCTCTTCTGCAAGAAATGCCAACTCGCTGGAACAGCGCATACGAAATGATTAAGCGCATACTGAAGACAACCGAATTTATTACATTAGCTTTGGTATCTTCTCGTGGCGCTCCATTGCCGTTTTCAGTAGCAGAAGTGGATATTTTAAATGATATATCCGAGTTGCTATCCCCCTTCGAAGAGGTGACGCTTTCTGTGTCTACAAACACAAAAGTACCAGCGTCCATAATTATCCCTGTCATATGCGAACTAAATCATAAAATAAACCATGTTAAAGTCAACACAGAAAAAGGCAAAAACATATTGACGACCATAAAGTTTAGTCTTACCAAGAGGCTCGCAAGCTATGAACCACACACAATACCACGAATTGCTACCATACTAGATCCCCGCTTTAAGAAACACGGATTTTGTAATCCCTTTAATGCGGAAGAAGGTGCCAAAGCTGTGCAGCATGAACTGTTTACAAAACTACCCGCAAGCCCACTACATCCGCCAACATCACCAACACAGGAACCAAGCCGATTTTTCTACAAGTCAAAAGCCCAAACAAGGTGCACTCTTCCTGGGCAGATGCCATTATACTGATGAGACAGCATTTTGGAAAGGAGAACCAGCCGGAAAAATGTGACCCTCTTGCGTACTGGCAGGTAAGAAATTATGCAATAACATATTTTTTCCAATTTATTGTATTAATTATATTTTAGATTACTACAGATGGCGACGCGTTTAAAACGTTAGCTAAAAAATACTTCTTCGTGCGCATCTGAAAGAGTTTTCAGTTAAGCTGGACAACTTATAAGTGAGCGTCGCACGCGGCTATCATCGACCGTTGTCGATAAGCTCCTCTTCTTAAACAAAAACAAACATGTAAATAATATGTAAATATATGTATATAGTAGAGTTCGGGATAGTAAGCAAGGATAGTAAAGTAGGGATAGTAAGTAAGGATAGTAAAATAAGCAATAGTATAGTAGGGATAGCACAATATAATAAAGAACTATTATTTTCTTTGGACCATGTATATATTGAAACATTGATATTCAATTTGTTTTTGTTTTCAGTTTTTATTTACAAACTAAGGATAGGACAATATACCAAAGAAGTGGAACATGAATATCATAAACAATTTTATTGTAATTTGTTTTTCGTTTTCTTTTTTATTTAATAAGTGATTAATAAAATGGATATTTTTTGTTGAAAATTTGACTTTTAATTTTTAAACATCACAAATTAAAATAAAGTTCAAATAAACTAAAATAACTGCTATTTTTTTATTTAAAATGTCGATGTTTCATCGATGTTTTCGCCAAAAACATCGAAAACATCGATGCCCGTGAACATCGATGTTTCTCCACCTCTACTATATCACCAATTAAAAATTTATTTACATAAAAAAATGAAAAAAAGACAAAACGATAACAATTCATATATAACAGTATAAAAAAAGTAACAAAAACAATATCACATATCACAGTATAATAGTATAATACATAAAAATATAAAAATAAATGTATATACATATATGCCAATATTTAAGCCCCAAATTCTAATTTGTAATTAAAAACTTTCTAATCTTTATTGTTCTAACTTTAGAGCCTCCTAATGCGAATCTGGCTAAAAAATCTTATTTTGGTATAAAATATTTAGCTCTTTGCACCCACTAAAAAAGGAAGATAAACTACAAATGTGAAACACACAAAATTTTATTCTTAAAATTGGGTAGGGATAAATCTTTATTTAAAAATTTTGTCACAAAATAAATTGTAATTCTAATAAATAGAGCAATAACTACCTTTGGGTCACAGTCTTCACAACACAAGAATGGCCTAATATCTTTTAATTTAGTAAAAAGAATTTCTCCTAATCATATTTTATGACAATTTCTGTCAAATTCGTCAACAAATTTTATTTCTAAATTATTAATAAATGCAACAAATTCTTGAGGCGGCTTCACTAAGTTGCATTTATCGATCTGGTTTTGGTGTATGAAGATGAATTCATCAGAAGGAATTTCATCTCCTAAATAAGGTAATGGCAGGAGGCATGTGTGCATTTTAAAAATGTTCAAATAAAGGTAGCCGCAAAAATAGTTAAAAGCATTTTCCTTTAAAAAGGTAATTTCTAAACTTCTATCTTAAGTAATGCACCTAACAATGGAGTGTTCGGGCCGTGGTAAGCCCTGGAAATCCTGCCAAGAAAGGTCACTTAAAACGGAATCATTGCACACATTAAGAAGAACATTATAGCTATGTTCTGAAATAACTGTGGCTTCGGGTTCCAAAGGCAGCTCACAGTTACATTTTCTTACGATATTTACGTAACGTAAACCCCACGACTTCCTAAATTAACTAGAGAACATGAAAGGTGTAACTCTAGTACCTCCCCTACTTCTAATCTGACCAAAAAAAATGTCTTAAGCTGTCCTGACATAGTCGTCTTTTCTTTAGGTAAGGAAATCCTGAGTGTGACAGCAATCGCCACAATCGTCTTAAACTATTAATATTAATTAACCACCGCTTAATAAAATTGAAATTATTTGTTGTGTTGTTTCCTAACTTATCTACGACCCGAATTGTTTTTAAACCTTTTTCTGCCTCGTCTGAAAACTGGTTTTGCTCTGGGGAACTTATAAAAACGTTTTTAGTGGGTACAATGGCCTCAGTGAAACTACTATTAAAGATATCGAATAATTTATTGAAAAAAGAAACGAAATCCGCGGTATTAATAAAGCTCATACTATTTGAGCTTAAGGCTCCCGAGCTGTAAAGAGAAAGCATACCTGAAGCGACCGTATTATTTAACACTTGAGACGCGAATTTAACTTTCATTTTTTGAAAGGTATTGGGGTAAATATGAGCATCGGTTAATTTATGCCCACACCGATAACTCGACTTAGAGTCCTGTTTATAAAAATGGACTATATCTGACCAACATACGCGACTATTTTTAAAATCAACTTTATCTATATACATATATAAAATTAAGTGGCAAAACTTCCTGTTCGCACACTCCTCCTAGACGGCTTGCCCGATTTCAACGAAATTTTCAGGGGTGATTGGGGTCTGTTTGGAGGGTACACATAAGAAATTTAATGTGTGTATCATTGCACGTTTTGCAAAAAAAAAAAAAAATGATACATCCCGCCTATACAAATTCTCATGAAATAATGGTTTGCCGCAAGATTGGCAGTCCTGTCAAATGCCTTTTACTAATAAACAGAAGCAACTGGCGGATGTTTACAATTAATAAAAAAAAAACATTGAAATCGCATGTTGATCATTTTTGCCTGTCATTTGTTCTTTCTATGGATGACTGTCAAGCTAACAAGACATACAGAACGTAAGTGTTCAGAATGCACTAAGTGTATCAAAAAAAATGTTTCAACATTGTGTGTATTTTTCTCAGATTTCAACGTGATTAACATTCGGCGACGACACAAAGCAAGCGAGTATTGTTGTTGTTTCATATGTGATGCCATGCGGTTCAATTGCCGCTTGAAAATGCGCGGTGTGTGTAAAAAAAATTGTTTCAACATTGTGTGTTTTTTCCAGATTTAATTCCATCGATTTGCTACATTTATTCGAACCGATTTTGTGTTTTTCTGCTGACCGTGCAACACACACAAAGCAAGTCAGTATTGTTATTGTTTCGTAAGTGCTTCCATGCGGTTCGCAAATACACTGTTGGTGGGTCTTATTGCATATGCGTGTCTGGGTAAAATACATAGTTTAAGATGTAGTTTTAGGTTAATTTTTCCATTTTTATTTATGTACTTCAAATATGCATACTCTAGCACGACCACTGGGGACAAGACTAACTACCTTTTTCGAGTTGTGTGAAAACGATGAATTTGCAAGAACATTGCTATATTCCGAAATACCACAATATTTCACTTGGAATCCATCATCGAAAACATTTCAACGACGAAAGCAAGGGGAGCGTGTTGACGATTATCCAAATGTCCGTAAAACCGATGCCATAAGACGCATTTACACCATCCATCCGAACAACGCCGAATGTTTTTATTTGCGTCTGCTATTAGTCAACGTGCGCGGACCAAGATCATTTGATGATTTGAAAACTGTTGACGGTCAGTTGTGTGCGACGTATCGTGAAGCATGTCAGCGATTGCATTTGTTAGAAGATGATATGCATTGGGACACCGCACTTCATGACGCATCACTCACATCTCATCCAAAACAAAACGCGTACTATTCGCCATAATAATATCTACATGCCATGAGTATTCAGCAGAAATGCTTATGATAAGATTATACGAGCGGTT
Organism: Bactrocera tryoni; assembly: GCF_016617805.1. NCBI lineage: Eukaryota > Metazoa > Arthropoda > Insecta > Diptera > Tephritidae > Bactrocera > Bactrocera tryoni. Next base: position 25,775 of record NW_024396593.1, read on the forward strand.
GACAATAACGCCGGTGGATTCTACTTTCTTGATACGCCCGGTGGTACAGGGAAAACGTTTCTGATCTCTTTGATTCTTGCTACTATACGGTCACAGCAGAAAATTGCGCTGGCAATTGCTTCATCAGGCATCGCTGCTACTCTACTTGATAGCGGCCGAACAGCACATTCTGCGTTGAAATTACCTTTGAACATCCAAGTCGTTGAAACACCAACGTGCAACATATCGAGGAATTCAACAATGGCAAAAGTTTTGCGAGGAGCTGGAATAGTTATATGGGATGAGTGCCCAATGGCTAACAAAAAGTCATTAGAAGCATTCAATAGAACAATGCAAGATTTACGCCAAAAGCAACAACTTTTTGGCGGAGCATTAGTCTTATTATCCGGCGATTTTCGTCACACTTTCGTCAGTCATTCCTCGATTAACTCCTGCCGACGAAATAAACGTATGTTTAAAATCGTCAGTTTTGTGGAGACATGTTCAAAGGCTGACTCTTACCATCAACATGCGAGTCCAATTGCAAAATGATCGATCCGCAGCGGCGTTTTCGAAGCAGTTGTTGGACATTGGCGAAGGCAAAATACCAATCGATGATACCGATTTGATCAAATTTTCGAACAACTTTTGTACACTTTTACAATCGAAAGAAGAATTGATTGAAAGTGTATTTCCGAATATTGTTCAACACTATCAACGCCACGATTATTTAAGTGAATGCGCAATATTGGCACCGAAAAATGTACACGTCAACGAAATCAATTTTGCCATTCAAGAAAAACTGCCAGGAGAAGCTACAACATATATGTACATCGATTGATAGCGTTTTAAATCAAGATGAAGTAATCAATTATCCAACTGAATCTTGAATTCTTTCAAACGTTTCAAGTGTGCGGCGTCAATTTGGAAGAACCGTGCTTCTTCCGCGGCCAATTGTTCGTCGCATGCTCGAGAGTGGGAACACCAAGGTGCTTATTCATTTACGTGCCAGGTGGAAAAACCAAAAATGTTGTATACCAATATGTTTTATAAATAATTAACAGTTTTACAACAACAATTAAAACACAAAGTAAAAACCCTTAAGAGTTTTAATCGATTTAGGTGTAACGAAACACACAGGGTAACAGCTAGTTTTTCATATTTTGTAAGCAGTTTCGACTACATTTTAATAAATGGGGGCTATCGTAAAAAAAAACATATTTCCTTACCATTAACGTTGAAAAAAGGCCGTGACATTGAAACACCTAACAAATTGGCTAAATTTTGTAAATTGGTACCCTGGTCACAAACAAAATAGCAAGGAACTAGCCCTATATTTTGAAGTTGGGTAATGGCTCCAAGAATATATTTCTTGAGGACATCCCCTTTACATGAGCCTTTAATAAAAAAATAAGTTAACGGGTGGGACCAAGGTTCCACACCTATACCTTGCACTATTAAGGTCATTGCAGTTGTGGCTATTCTAGATGTGCGATTTTCATCGCCATAATCTTCAAGACCTATCACCCTATCAAATTTCCTATCATACTGCATATACATTTCAACGCGTTATCGAGAATGATGGCAAATAGAGGCTGTGTGCGCTCCAGCCGCCGACTTCTAATCGCAAAAGCTATGAGCTCAGTTATACTATCGGGTGATTTTTTTGAGGTTAGGATTTTCATGCATTAGTATTTGACAGATCACGTGGGATTTCAGACATGGTGTCAAAGAGAAAGATGCTCAGTATGCTTTGACATTTCATCATGAATAGACTTACTAACGAGCAACGCTTGCAAATCATTGAATTTTATTACCAAAATCAGTGTTCGGTTCGAAATGTGTTTCGCGCTTTACGTCCGATTTATGGTCTACATAATCGACCAAGTGAGCAAACAATTAATGCGATTGTGACCAAGTTTCGCACTCAGTTTACTTTATTGGACATTAAACCAACCACACGAATGCGTACAGTGCGTACAGAAGAGAATATTGCCTCTGTTTCTGAGAGTGTGGCTGAAGACCGTGAAATGTCGATTCGTCGCCGTTCGCAGCAATTGGGTTTGTGTTATTCGACCACATGGAAGATTTTACGCAAAGATCTTGGTGTAAAACCGTATAAAATACAGCTCGTGCAAGAAGAACTGAACTTGGTTGACATGTGGTTTCAACAAGATGGCGCTACATGCCACACAGCTCGCGATTCTATGGCCATTTTGAGGGAAAACTTCGGAGAACAATTCATCTCAAGAAATGGACCCGTAAGTTGGCCACCAAGATCATGCACTTTTAACGCCTTTAGACTATTTTTTGTGGGGCTACGTCAAGTCTAAAGTCTACAGAAATAAGCCAGCAACTATTCCAGCTTTGGAAGACAACATTTCCGAAGAAATTCGGGCTATTCCGGCCGAAATGCTCGAAAAAGTTGCCCAAAATTGGACTTTCCGAATGGACCACCTAAGACGCAGCCGCGGTCAACATTTAAATGAAATTATCTTCAAAAAGTAAATGTCATGAACCAATCTAACGTTTCAAATAAAGAACCGATGAGATTTTGCAAATTTTATGCATTTTTTTTTTAAAAAAAGTTATCAAGCTCTTAAAAAATCACCCGATATATGCAGCTCCTGTATGGATACAGGCGCTAAACATAAAAGCGTATGCCAAACCAATAAATGCGGTGCACAGACTCACAGCAATAAGAGTAACAAGTGCTTTCCGAACTATTTCCAGCGAAGCATCTGAAGTACTAGCTGGTATGCCGCCCATAGACATCCAGGGTGACGAGCTCGCGAGATTATATGGTGAGCTATCAGCGCCAATTACAGAAATCCAAAAGAGAGAAGGGAGAAAGAAGAGCATAACTATGTGGCAGCAACGGTGACAAACCTCAACTAAAGGACGGTGGACCCACAGACCTATACCTGACATCCATACTTGGATAAGTAGAAAACATGGGGACCTGGATTTCCACCTGACCCATATATTAAGTGGGTGCTTCAGAGGCTATCTATATAAATTTCAAAACGACGTCAGACCGTATTGTTTGATGTGTACGGAGTCAATAGAAGGGAAAAGTTAGAAACAGCACTAGGTGGTAGTTTAAAGGTGGAAAGTTTGACTGCACTTATGTGTCAGTCCTCTGAGAAGTGGAAAGCAGTTCGCGAAGCGGCAACTTCCATCATGACAATATTAAGACAGATACAGCAGAATAGGGGTCAGTCCGTCTGTGCTATAGAGGAGACGTAAAATGTCTTGTCACTCCCATGAAGTAATACCTTATCTGATGGTTCCGTCGGAGAGTCTTGATTTGGGAGTAGGTTAGGTTTAGCGGATTAAAGTCCCGCACTCCGGCTTTCGATGCTTCCTCCTACTATAAAAAACAAAAGAAATTTATAAACTAAGTACATACTGTTAGTGTCATTGAAAATCGTACATCAAGTAAAATTTTAAGTTTTCTTAACTATCTCTATTTTTTTCGCAAAATCAAAAATTGCATCCTTGTTATCATTTGTAATAAAGTTAAGAGCAAAATGCAATGGGAATTATTTCTTAAGCTTTTCCCGTTTTTATGTCAAAGGAGCATCGTACAGCTGACTAATGATTTGAAAAATTCGGTTATTCTTCGAATTCAAATAGAGAAATTGGAACGTACTGATTTTAATCGGTTTATATTTTCTATTAAAGTGTTCATTGCTGTAATTTGTTCATAAAATATACACAATTTTTGTAAAATGAAGCAAACCACTGTTGATATGCGCGAACTGGCAATTAATCATTACAAAAACGGTAAATCGTATGGAGAAATAGCCAAAATAATAAATCGGAGTCGAAGTACTATTCAGTATATTATTGAAAGATATAAAAATGAAAATCGGGTGACAAATAAGATAAAAAAATCAAAAAAGAAGAATCTGACTGCGACTGACAAACGATGGATCATAAGGAAGGTTAAGGAGAACCCAACCATATCCGCTCCTAAAATTGGCACAGATCTTAAATTTTACTTTAAAAGGAAGTAAGTGATTCAACTATACGTAAAGTGCTTAGAAAAAATTACTTCCACGGCAGAGTGGCACGCAACAAGCCTTTAATTAAAAAGCATAATCGAAAGATTCGTCTTGAATTTGCAAGGACCTATCTTAAGCAGCCTGCTGACTTCTGGAATGATGTTATATTCACGGATGAGTCTAAGTTTAACATTTTTATGTCCGATGGAAAAGTAAATGTGTGGAGAAAACCCAGCACTGCAATGGATCCTAAAAATTTGCGACCGACAGTCAAGCATGGCGGAGGTTCAGTCATGGTGTGGGGATGCATGTCCTCCTTTGGTGTGGGAAATTTGGTGTTCATCGATGGTTGTATGGATCAGTGGAAATATCTGAATATACTTAAGGAAAACCTTAAGCAGAGCGCTGAAAAAATGGGTATTGCAAGTACATTTAAGCTGTACGCTGACAACGACCCAAAGCATACAGCACATTCGGCACGAATGTGGGCACTTTATAATTGTCCAAAAGTGCTGAAAACTCCAGCTCAGTCTCCAGATTTCAACGTCATTGAACACGTATGGAATCATTCGGATCAAAAAATTAGGGCTCCGCCAATTTCGAACATTTGTGCCTTAAAAAGCGCGCTCCGAAGTGAATGGAGTAAAATATCCCCAGATTATTGTAAGAAGTTGGTTGATTCAATGCCCAAACGTCTAAAAGCTGCTGAAACTAATATCCGTAAAGGTTTTCCAACTAAATATTAAATATTAGTTTACAGCAATGAAATTAATTTTTTGTATCATTTTTCTACATTTAAAATGAAAAAAGATGCACTGTACGATTTTTACTGACTGAATATTACTTAGCCAAGAGTATTAAAATGAGCTGTTATTAGTTATTTCTATTAAATATGTTTAAGTTTTGTGAATAAATGAATTTAAGTTTTAATATAAAACGGCTAATAGTATATTTAATTGGAATTATCTGAAGTAGTTAGGAACTGAACACTAAAATACTTAAAAAGGGTGGCTGTACGATTTTCAATGACACTCACTGTACATGCTTTGATACCAAATATATACCGATCATATATAAATTATATGCCGAGTCGGCTGCGCATAGAAAATAAACGAATCTGTAGGCGTACATTTCTTTACATTGAAATTAGGATCATATTTCACATTTAACACCGAAAATGCTCATTTCTGCATGCATTATTCCCTAAATATTTAATTAATGTAGGAGGATGGAGTCATGTGTAGAAGTTCACGCAAGTGAGGAAAGTTCTCTGATAGCCATTCACTTGGGAGTGGCCAGAAACGATTCTTTTACACATGGCTCAAGCAGCTGGGTAGCCTAAGAACCTCCGTCCGAAGGCGAGCTAAAGTGAGGAGGCGAAACATCCCCTACATAGAGTTGTACGCTGGGTTTGGGGCCCGCCACGTAAAAAACACCCCCAGTGAATAGATATAACAAGCCTCGGATGAGAGACCCCCCTTTTGATGACGACCATGGCAAACGAAATAAGGACTACGATTTGAGGGCATGCACCTGGAATGTCTAGACTCTTAATTGGGAAGGTGCCGCTGCCCAGCTGGTTGATTTCCTCGAGAAAATAAAGGCTGACATCACCGCCGTCCAAGAAATGCGATGGACGGGACAAGGACAGAGACTAGTAGGTCCTTGTGACATTTACTACAGTGGCCACATTAAGGAGCGCAAGTTTGGTGTTGGATTCGTGGTGGGAGAGAGACTCCGTCGCCGAGTACTATCATTCACTCCGGTGAATGAACGTCTACATATCGCTGAACTGCACCCACGCCCCGACGGAAGAGAAGGACGATGTGACCAAAGATGCCTTCTATGAGTGCTTGGAGCGCGCTTATGAAGGCTGCCCCTGCCACGATGTCAAAATCGTGCTTGGCGACTTTAACGCCAGGGTGGGCAAAGAAGGTATCTTTGCCACTACGGTCGGTAAATTCAGCCTCCACGACGAAACATCCCTAAAGGGGTTGAGGCTGATCGACTTCGCCGGGGCCCGAAATATGGTTGTCTGTAGTACTAGATTCCAGCATAAAAAAATTCATCAAGCTACCTGGCTGTCTCCGGATCGAAAAACCACCAACCAGATCGATCATGTTGTGATAGACTGAAGACACGTCTCCAGTGTTTTAGATGTGCGTGCGCTCCGAGGTCCTAACATCGACTCGGATCACTATCTTGTTGCAGCCAAGATTTGCACCCGCCTTTGTGCAGCAAAAAACACACGCCAACAAACACAAGGAAGGTTCCTTGGTCCTTTGCGCATTGGCCACGGCAAATATCGCATTCGATGGAACGATGAGCTGTACGAGATATACGACGACATTGACATAGTTCAGCGAATTAAAAGACAGCGGCTCCGCTGGTTAGGTCATGTTGCCCGGATGGATGAGTGTTTTCATGTTCTGAAAGTATTCGACGCAGTACCCGCCGGGGAAAGCAGAGGAAGAGCTCCACTCCGTTAAAAGGACCAAGAGGAGAAGTACCTGGCTTCGCTTGGAATATCCAATTGGCGCCACGTAGCGAAAAGAAGAAACGACTGGCGCGCTGTTGTTAACTAGGCTATAATCGCGTAAACGGTGTCTACGCGAACTAAGAAGAAGAAGAGGTTTAATAAAAACTGGTGCGTGGAGTCCCTACGCGCGGAAGAAGTAAAACTTCTTAGTGATATTCCAAGAAATGCATATCATTTCGTATGAAAGAAAACTAACGAGAGGGAAAGGATAAAAATATGGTGGAGTGATCAACACTTTCTTAAATTCACATTTTATAAATTTATTATGCACATTTTATAAAGCAAAGTCCAAATCAATTATTATTTCTGGGTTCTGACGGACTGATATCTATAATATTTACAATTGGATTATGATTATTTGTATAAAACCTTGGAATTTATTCATTAGAATCACCACTCAGAAGTCGTTTTATCCCTTGTAACCGAGCGATCATCGTAGAAACATCATTTCTAATATGCCACAAGACAAAATTAGAAATGAAGTTCATAAACCTCACGCTGTCAGATAAAACGATATACCTTCCTCATCGCGGGTGTTAATACTTTCGATTTGCAATGAGAGTAAATGAAAACTGACTACAGAGATGATCCTGTGAAGTATACTCTTAACTTTTCAAAAGCTATCGCAGAGTATTTCAACAAAAAGTAACACAAAATAGTTGAAAGTTCGCAGAAATTAAACAGAAACGAAATAATGCGCAAGCATACAAACATATATATGCGTACACATGTGAATATGTCACCAACCAAAAATTGAAACACTGTTCTACATAACGGGGCATCTCGGCAGGATAAAATCTATGTCTTGCTAACTGTCAAATCTATTGCTATTGCCATTGCCAAATCTGTATGTGGGCATTTGTTATTATAATATAATATTTTGCGCAAAGGCGTAGGGTAGGTAGGTTCGAGCTGATGTAGCGCATGCTTTGAGCTCTTGAAAAATTTATCACATTGCGAAATGCCGTCGGGTAGGTAGCTGATGTAGTGCTCTTGAACTGTTTAAATCTTTTATGAGGAAAATAAAAAAAAGGATTACGATCCTTTTTTTTACAAATGTATTTCTGGGAAAAATAAGAAAAGGCAAAAGATCATTTTTTTACAAATGTATTTCTGGGAAAAATAAGAATTCATATTTTTGGACTACTCTGTAACAATTGTGGCATACATTTTATGTACCAATTAAAATAATAAATTTAAAATGAGCAATGATATTTTGATTTTTGCTAGTATAAGTTTATTAAATTTAAGATTTCGCTTATTCCCAACCCAATTTGCATAATTTTTCTGTAAATTAACAATATTAAACTAAATATTAAATGTTTGAAAAAATGTTATTTTGAAAATGTACTTTATTTTTATAATATAATACATTCGTCTTAATTCTCGCTCTTCTAATTTTCATATTACCGAAATGAAAATGCCGTCGGCTTATGTGCAAATGAGATATGTTGCCTCTTCGAAATTTTCATAGAAATGAAAACTGCGCTGTCAAACTGCTGAAGTGACAGCTTATAGCCTACGATATATGGCATACGAATTAGTTTGCGATATATTGTAAGCTATAAGCAATGTGGAGTCTCCACAGGCAATAGGCACGGCAATACAGTTAGTAAGACATAGATTTTATCCTGTCGAGATGCCCCGTAACATTGCAATATTTCACCACCTACCACTTTCTATGTTTTACTAGTAATTTCACTACTTACGTAGTTCAATTTTTATATGTCAATATTCACATAATTTTCGGGTTTATTTTTATTTACACTTTTGGCTTTATTCTATTTTTTTTGTAGCTGAATTGCTTTGCGCAATTGTTTTTTGGCCGGCTCGAAGTCATCGCTATATGGCATTGATTCTGGAAAGATAGATATTAAAATAATTACTTAGTAATGATGTATTTTGACACATAAATAAATATATAATTGAGTGCTATCACAAACATCACCAATATTTAACATAGCGGAATTTAGCATTTTTAATGTGAAATGAGAAAAGTAATGCTAATTTCAATGTTTAGAAATGTTCAATGTTCACAGATTCCCATATTTACAATGCGCAAACCACTTTTTACTGTATGTTTAAGAATGTTGTATGTATGTATATATTTTATAGATATTCTCAATATATTTTATATCAAAGCATATAAGTACATACATATATGTATATATACTAGAGTGATTCAAAAAAAAAAAATTTTTTTTTTCGTTTGGTACTCGGAAAAATAGGTTCCTACACATCTCTAAGAAAGCCTCTCCAAACATGAGTTTTTAATTGTAACGGGAAGCTCCTCCTACATACAGTTTTCTATTTTTTCTTATTATCAGATAGAAAAATTTATATATCGCTTCCAACTACTTAAAAAAATATATTGTTCCTTAAATTTTGTAGGAAATTGAATGCTCTATAAAAAAGGTCTATTATGATTTTTTCGTAAACCCAAACGTTTAAAAGATATTAACAGTTTAAGTTTGATTGTTTTTGGGAAAATTTTTTATTTCTTATGAATTTTATACCTCAATGAAAAAAAATTATTTTGAATGATGAAACTCACAGTTTTGTAGGAATTTTTCTGCTCTATAAAAATGGTCTTATGGTCTTAAATGATTTTTCGATTAAGTCAAGCGTTTACGAGATATTCATCGTCAAACATCAATGCATATTAGGGTGGATAAAAAAAAAATTTTTTTTTTTTCGTTTGGTACTCTGAAAAATAGGTTCCTAGACATCTCTAAGAAAGCCTCTCCAAAAATCTATTCCAAATAATTTGTTTTCATTAAGTTATAAAATTCATAAGAAATAAAAAAATTTCCCACAAATAATCAAACTTAAACTGTTAATATCTTTTAAACGTTTGGGTTTACGAAAAAATCATAATAGACCTTTTTTATAGAGCATTCATTTTCCTACAAAATTTAAGGAACAATATATTTTTTAAGTAGTTGGAAGCGAGATATAAATTTTTCTATCTGATAATAAGAAAAAATAGAAAACTGTATGTAGGTGGAGCTTCCCGTTACAATTAAAAACTCATGTTTGGAGAGGCTTTCTTAGAGATGTGTAGGAACCTATTTTTCCGAGTACCAAACGAAAAAAAAAAATTTTTTTTTTGAATCACTCTAATATATACATATGTGCAATTTAACATATATTTTGATGAATTCTATAAAATCTATATAATGATGTCATGTATTATTGCCTAAATATTTAATTTACATACATAGGTTTGATATGATTTTTTGTTTGGGCATTAATTAGGATTCACATACATAAGTCTTCTTCTTCTTAATTGTCGTAGAAACCGCTTACGCGATTATAGCCGAGTTAACAACAGCGCGCCAGTCGTTTCTTGTTTTCGCTACGTGGCGCCAATTGGATATTCCAAGCGAAGCCAGGTCCTTCTCCACTTGGTCCTTCCAACGGAGTGGAGGTCTTCCTCTTCCTCTGCTTTCCCCGGTGGGTACTGCGTCGAATACTTTCAGAGCTGGAGTGTTTTCATTCATCCGGACAACATGCCCTAGCCAGCGTAGCCGCTGTCTTTTAATTCGCTGAACTATGTCAATGTCGTCGTATATCTCGTACAGCTCTTCGTTTCATCGAATGCGATACTCTCCGTGGCTAAAGCGCAAAGGACCATAAATCTTTCGCAGAATTTTTCTCTCGAAAACTCGCAACGTCGACTCATCGGTTGCTGTCATCGCCCAAGCCTTTGCACTATATAGCAGGACGGGAATTATGAGCGACTTATAGAGTTTAGCTTTTGTTCTTCGAGAGAGGACTTTAGTTTTCAATTGCCTACTCAGTCCGAAGTAGCACCTGTTGGCAAGAGCAATCCTTCGTTTTTCCAGGCTGACATTGTTTGTGGTGTTAATGCTGGTTCCTAAATAGACGAAATTATATGAAACTTTAAAGTTATGATTGTCAACAGTGGCGTGAGTGCCAAGTCGCGAGTGCGACGACTGTTTGTTTGTTGACAGGAGATATTTCGTTTTGCCCTCGTTCACTGCCAGACCCATTTTCTGTGCTTCCTTGTCCAGCCTGGAGAAAGCAGAACTAACGGCGCGGGTGTTGAGGCCGATGATATCATTATCATCGGCATACGCCAGCAGCTGTACACTCTTATAAAAGATGGTACCTTCTCTATTAAGTTCTGCAGCTCGAACTATTTTCTCCAGAAGCAGGTTGAAAAAGTCGCACGATAGGGAGTCGCCTTGTCTGAAACCTCGTTTGAGGTTGTCATTGTGGGCTCACCTTTCTTATGGATTGGGCATAGCACACTTAAAATCCAATAGTTGGGCATGCTTTCGTCCGACCATATTTTACAAAGAAGCTGATGCATGCTCCTTATCAGTTCTTCGCCGCCGTGTTCGAATAGCTCGAAGGCAATCCATCGACACCCGCTGCTTTGTTGTTCTTCAGGCGGGTAATTGCTATTCGAACTTCTTCATGGTCGGGCAATGGAACGTTTGCTCCATCGCCATCGATTAGGGAATCGGGTTCGCCTTCTCCTGGCGTTGTACGTTCACTGCCATTCAAGAGGCTGGAGAAGTGTTCCCTCCATAATTTGAATATGCTCTGGGCATCGGCGACTAGATCACATTTGGAGGTTCTTCAAGAGTATGCTCTTGAAACCGGTCTTGAAACCTTCTGTAAGCCGCCGCATTTTTTCGTAGAATTTTCGAGCATTACCCCTGTCGGCCAGCTTATCAAGCTTTTCGTTCTCACGCATTTCAGCCTCTTTCTTTTTTTGTCTACAAATGCGTATCGCTTCCCTTTTCAACTCTCGGTATCTATCCCATCCCGCACGTGTTGTGGTCGATCGTAACGTTGCGAGGTAGGCAGTCTGTTTTCTCTCCGCTGCGACACGGCACTCCTCGTCGTACCAGCTGTTCTTTTGCACTTTCCGAAAAGCAATGGTTTCGATTGCAGCTGTACGTAAGGAATTTGAAATGTCGTCCCACAGTTCCCTTATACCGGGTTGTTGACGAGTGCTCTCAGAGAGCAGGAGTGCAAGCCGAGTAGAAAATCGGTCGGCTGTCTGTTGTGATTGCAGCTTCTCGACGTCGAACCTTCCTTGTGCTTGGTGGCGTGCGTTTTTTGCTGCACAGAGGCGAATCTTAGCTACAACAAGATAGTGGTCAGAGTCGATGTTAGGACCTCGGAGCGCACGCACATCTAAAACACTGGAGACGTGTCTTCCGTCTATCACAACATGATCGATCTGGTTGGCAGTTTTTTGATCCGGAGACAGCCAGGTAGCTGGATGAATTTTTTTATGCTGGAATCTAGTACTACAGATAACCATATTTCGGGCCCCGGCGAAGTCGATCAGCCTCAACCCATTTGGGGATGTTTCGTCGTAGAGGCTGAATGTACCGACCGTAGTGCCAAAGATACCTTCTTTACCCACCCTGGCGTTAAAGTCGCCAAGCACGATTTTGACATCGTGGCAGGGGCAGCTCTCATAAGTGCGCTCCAAGCACTCATAAAAGACATCTTTGGTCACATCGTCCTTCTCTTCCGTCGGACATACATAAGTATGCATGTAATTATGTGTACATGTAAAAAGATTTCAAAAAAAACCATACGCATAATGTTCACATGTTCACATATGTAAGTTATGGGTTTACTTGTCAAAAGTAAAAATTATTTTATTTTTCTGGTCTTACGACCTTTATTGTTCAACCGCTCGCTTAACTCTAAACTTAACAAATTTTATAATTCTTATGGTAACTTAATGCGCCTGCAGTTCTGCTGACATCGGTTCCCACATTCCGCTGTATTTCCAGAGAATCACGCCACACTGCGCTAGACGCATCATCAGCACTTTTACGAGTAGAACGGATGCGCGTGTCTTTTGGTTGCTTTAAATGTTATTGTTGCTAACTCCTCCCTTCTTAAATCAATTGTCCTCGATTGATCAAAAATATGGTAAGTTGTCAAAATTGAAGTATGTTATGGGGTATGCTGTTTTTGGTACTATTTCTGGTACTGCTGGGTCTTTACCCTTGGACGATGTTTCTGATGTAAGCTTGTTTGCAGGATTATCTTCTTTCTCCTATGGCAGAAGAATATTATTGAAAAAGCTGCTAGTGTGAGAATGGCCATGATTGCCACAGAAGTTTGAGTGGTATTTGTGTTATTCTGAAGGCAATCCAAACGTTTTATGTTGTCTATGAATAACTCGTGGATTGATTCCAATGACAGTCAGCGTCTAGCATTCGAAGTGTTTGGTCGTATTTAGCGCGCTATCGTTGTGTTATTCAGTGCGGGTTATTCCGTTATCTTTTTCTCTTCTTTAATTAGCAAAAAGCACTTCTTTAATTAGCAAAAAGCACTGCTTTATTCCTTTCTATTGAATACAGTTACTTTTATTTTGATTTGGTAAAGTTTTTCTAAACAGTGAGCATGCCCCCTGGGGCGACGGATAACAGGGAGAATCGCTTTGCTTTACTTACAAGTGATACCCCACGCAAAAAAAAAAAATGACAAATGGTTCATCTCTAAATCTTTTTCCTGAATTACCAAGTGTTGCGGTCTCAGATCTTAAGTTTCTGACTCTATCCTGCAGGGAAGAAAATAAAAAGATCTCAGATTATTCGACTTTTGCCGTCTATAGAGCAATTCAGCTTATAAGCAAAGAGGTAGTGTCGATCTCTGAACTCAGAGATGGTAACCTCCTGCTACTGGTAAAAGACAAAAAAATAGCACAAAAATTCTTGACCACCATAGATTTGCATGGAGTGTGCCGTGTCACATGTGCACTTCATTCCTCACTTATCACCACCAAAGGAACAATCTATGCTCCTTATCTTAATAATGTGTCTGATGAAGAAATAGTTAGGGAACTCAGCAGTCAATGTGTTACTTCTATTTACAAATTTAATAAAATGGTCAATGGTAAGCAATCCCCCAATGGGGTTATTCTATTGTCTTTCGATGCCTACAAATTACCTACTAAAATTGATGTGTCATGGCATTCCGTAAAAGTGGGGGAGTACATCCCAAACCTCATGCGATGCAAAGTGTGTCAACTACTGGGTCACACCGGGAAATGGTGTAAGAATCAGCCAATATGTGTTAGGTGTTCACTGCCTCCACACCAACAGGAATGCACTCGCATTATGTGTGCCAACTGTTCGGAACAAAATCCTTCATCCTCCATTGAGTGCAAAAAATTTAAACAAGCTAAAGATATTTTAGCTATAAAAACAAAAAACAAATGCTCCATGATGGAGGCTAGAAATATCTATCGCACGCAAATAACAATACCCCCAGTTAGTTCTCCCATATCCTACTCCGCTGCCCTTTCATCAACAGAATCTTCCCACGTTAGTACTACACAAAGTACCTCAACTCCAATAACAATATTAAATAAAGAAAACGACAATCAAAATTTATTTAATAATAAACAAATGACCTCTCAAGGTCTTACTCTTCATTCAGCAGAAACTTCAAGAGCTCACATTACACAGAGTACCTCTGCTTCAAAAACAATAGTAAACACAGATAACAACAACACCAAATCATTAAATACTACACGAAATAACTTTACAAACCTAAAAGTCTCCAACGATCAAACATCACTTTTTCCAAGCAACAGCTTAGCTAATCAACAATAAAATGAAGAGAGTATTTCTCTTGAAAAATCAAAAAGCATCAATGGCACATCTCTAGCCGTTATGGATGATTATAATTTATGTGGCTCTCTTCATAATTCCAAAGCAATCACTGACTACAGTTTCACAAATATTAATAACTCTCCACTGCCATCTCTTAACAAAGTTCTTTCCCTCACTCAATTATCTAACATGTCAAACTCTTCTGATGAATGATTCGAATCTCAGTACACTTAGTAAAAATTTCAATTACATAGTCTCTCTTTCTTTATCATAAACTAGCTGGCCCCGCAGCCGTTATTCTGCGTGAAATTATATATTTTGAAATTAAACTAAAGTTGAATTTATCATTTAATTTTTTTTTTTTTTCATTGTAACGCAGCTTGATAAAAACATTTTTTGGCTTCGGTTCCTGTGTACAGAAAAGATGGTTTTCCAACTCGTGAGCGCTCCTCGTATATCTGGCCGTGTGTAAAACATAGCGTTTCCAAATTTATGCCACACACTATGCGACTATCCTTGTGTCCTGTTGATTGTCATCTCAAATTCAATTTTCACTGGAAACGGAATCAAACATTCTTCATCCTTGTATTCGATAGCTGCGCGACAATCAGTAGGGTTTATTACACAGTTTCGGCACGAATTTGCGAAATATAATAACGACAGATCCTACTTTGAGACGGAAATGATCCGGTGGCATACCAAGCCTTTCCAATAAATTTAGAAACTCCACTGGACAATTCTTCATTGTCAAGACGATCGATCGATTTGTATGAGCGGAAGTCTCCCAGAATTTGATTTTGAATCTTTCAGTTTAAGTCAACAACATCAGTATTTTTGTCAGCTAACATTGTGCGTGATGGATGGGGTCATGTGTAGGGAGGATGGGGTCATGTGTAGAAGTTCACGCAAGTGAGGAAAGTTCTCTGATCGCCATTCACTTGGGAGTGGCCAGAAACGATTCTTTTACATATGACTCAAGCAGCTCACGACTTCCG
>NW_024396594.1:0-9271 GCF_016617805.1 Bactrocera tryoni
TGTAAATACAGTTTTGTCTTGGTGAAAGGCAATGTTTTCTGCACTCCACAACTTTTCTCCACAGTTTTAATAAAATAAAAGTTGGAAATTCCAGTTATCGCTTTGGCATTGTCCCACGGCGATGCACTTTTAATCCTTTCATAAATTTCAGAGGATGGCACATACATAAATCACACGGGTTTTTGTGACTAATTGAGAAGCTAAATCAGAAATGTCCTTGGCTGATTGGTCAACAACATGTTCATTTTGGCTCATCATTTTCTCTCTTACAGGTCTTTTGATATTTCCGCCAACTCCGTCTATCACACCTTTTCCATGCGATGTAGCAAAATATTTCCAATAAAAGGGCCTTTTGTACTTTTCGCTCAACATTGATGTTAGTTTAACCATATAACGGTCCTTAAATTCCGATGAAGGGCCGTCACTCCAAATAATTTCCGCTGAAGGTAAGTCTTCATTTTCTTTATGCATTAAGTCAAACAACTTAGTGATGAAAACAAAAACTGTATCCTTGACTTTCGAATTTGCATCTGAGCATATAAGATATGTTTGGCAATTGCCTTTGTAAAAACTTGCAGCAGTAAATAAAAGAACACTTGTTCGTGACCAGAGTGCGCTTTGAACTTCATTCTGGTATTCACAGCCAAAAGACATCGCAAAATCAACTTGAAGGATTCGCACATTTTCAATGTGTTGGTCTTTTTGAAATTCACCGGCTTGAACTCGTTTTAAATTAACATTCTTCATCATAATATGGATAGATTCAAACAATTTTTCTTTAAGTTCATCAGAACTTGTTTCGTGGTTTACTAAACGTAGTTTATTTTCTGAGTTTTTTTCCCATTCTTTCCATACACAGATTGTACTTAAATCTATAGAAATTAATATTTTTTTGCCATCAGAAGAAGTATCACATTCAGTTTTCCAGCACTTCGAATCCAAAGAAGGATCACATAAAATCATAGTCCACCAGTCGTTACAATAATTTTGTTTCAAACCTTTCAATTTGCACATTAAATTTTCACGAGTTAAACATTTGCACTGGTCTGAAGGTGTGTCTTTAATTAGCAAAACGTTTTTCGGTCTTAGACTACAAAATTTTGAAAATCCAATTTCGATATTAGGAAAAAATTCATTAAAAATGCGAAAGGCCTCTCGTAGATACAAAGTCAAATAATGCTTTTGACACTTCTTCTTAATGCCGTTTTCCCAAACAACGATGAAATCATTTGCGCCTGGGCAGGTATACACAATATCCGGACGATAGTAAAAAGCTTTCACATCGTCATAACGTGTATCGTCACCTGATGTGCTAATGTTTGGGCTTTCTGCTAGAGCAATGTCCATTTTACGCGCTAGTTCTGTAAAAAACACTTTTTTCTTTCTTGATGATTGAGGCAGTGCTTTTAGAGCCTTTTGAACAGCTTTAGATAAAGTCTGTTTCGACTTGTACGGAGATTCAGTACTTACAGGAGAATCAGTAGGATTTTTAAGTTCAACCCGTTTTTTTGCCCTTTGCAATCTCTTCTTATCCCTTAAGTAAAATTGCTTTTAACTCACCTTGAGAAAGATTTTCTGCTTTTCGTTTACGAAGCTCACGCAATATTTTAGTCTCATTAGCGGTAAAGTTTGGATCTTTCTCTTTTTGCTTTTCTCGAAATTTTCGCATGCGGCTAGCACTGATTGATGGTTGCTGGTCGCTCATTTTTGCGTTATTGAGATTGGCAGTACAAAAAAGGGATTTGTTTATTACAAACGCCAGTAAAAGTTGAAGATGTCAGATGACTTATTCTTTGGTGTCACGTACAGACACTTTATTATCACCAAGAATATATTGTAAGCAAAGCGATTTCAAACACAATTGTTTCAACAGTTTTTAGACCGCTAAAAGTTAGCTGTTAACAGAAAAATTCAATTTGTATAGTCGACTTATTTTACAATTATTAATAGAAAAAGGAATTAAGTGTCACGTATGGGACATCGAAACTTACCTTTCCGTTATGATTAATTTCTTATCAAAAAAACACTTAACCAAAAAAATTAGTATGCAGTTAAATACAGCGGACCATACAATATAACTAAGAACATAAATCTAGTTTCTATCTGATAAACAAAAGCGGCAGCGACCTCGCAAAAAGTTGTGTAAAGACTAATGAAAAAATCCGACTTGTTGTTACTCTCAATAAATAACGGTATTTACAAAAAATGAGACATACTCACTAAAACTTTTGTAAATTATTTTAGATGAGAACATAATCTCACTATATACGTGCAATAATATATAAAAAATGCATATTTGTAAAACAGTTCAGAGTTCCACTTTTTCATGGAATGCACCTCCTACGAAGTAATACCTAATCAGGTGGTTCCGTGGGAGAGTCTGGAGTTGGGAGTAAGTTAGGTTTAGTGGATTAAAGTTCCGCACTTCGGCTTTTGATGCTTCCCCTTACTTAAAAACAAAAAACAAAAAAAAAGCCGAAATACAATTAAAAATAAATATCTATTTTCAAACATACATACATACATATGTATGCATGGACATAAACATAGTCATGCATGTACAGGCAATGCGCATCCAATAAAAGTAAAAATGCATAGCGACACATGTCATAAATTTACAGAAGAGATAACATTAATCACATACACACATGTATTCAATTGTATACTGGAAAATAACCCCATGTCAAACAGCAATAAACAATATGCTGCAATACATACAAACATACACACATACACATATATTTAATTATTTAAGATAGTTTTAAAATTTGTATATAAGGAAGGAAAATACTAAATAAAAACCAGAATGAATAAATTCTCAGCTCATATAAGTCTTTATTTTTCCCCCACCAGCGGTAAGAAGTTAAAGATACTTATTTAATTTTATAACATTTGGTCCTTCGAGCTGGATTTAGAGCTCGGCCAAATTGAAAAGTCCTGTATTTACAAAACAGGCAATATACAAAAAAACCCTGTTTAAAATACAGGTAACATAAAACAAAAATAATTGTAAGACGGGTGTAAATTCCCGCATATTAGCAGCATAAATTAAATTAAACATTTGGTCCTATCGAGCCTAAAAAAAGAGCTCAGCCAAATTTAAAAAAGCCCTGATATTATAAAAAATACAGGCAAATAAAAAAGTAAGCCCTGTTCAAAATACAGGCAAATTAAAACAAAATAATAGTAAGACGGGTGTATATTCCCGCATATTGACTAAATAAAAATAATAAGTGTAAGACGGGTGTATATTCCCGCATTAAAACCGATCGCATACGCTGTTTTAGCAGAGACTAAACGCAGTGATCTAACTGCTATCCAAGAAATATTCAGCGGCTGTGAGTCGAGGCACAGCAAGGTCAACTAGACGACCAAATAAATACCTCCAACGATTTCTTTGGAGAAAAAAAACAGTTCATCATTAAATAGGAGAAGTGTTGCGGACAAAATCATGGGTATAAACAGGAACAACATTCTTGATGCCCAAGCAGATTTATCCGAAACGGTGTTGCATACGTCCAACACTTTTCCAACAAAGTTTATATATATAAAAATGAAAACCCGTTTTCCGTTGTCACGACATAACATGAAAACGGCTTGACCGATTTGGCTGAAAATTAGTGGAGAGGTAGCTTAGAACCAGGGTAAGGACATAGGATATTTTTCTCTTTATGTTGAAATTCAATACAACTCATAAATACAAAAATTATATTTCAAATCATAAGCATTTGTTCAAAATTCATGTTTATAGGATTCAATTGAGAATTTCATTTCTTCAAAAAAAAAAACATTACAAAAACAATAAAAAAACCTCATATCTATGTTATATATATAAAGAAAGTCGTGTTAGTTACACTATTTATAACTCAAGAACGGCTGAAGCGATTTGGCTGAAAATTGGTGAGGAGGTAGTCTAGAACCAGGGTAAGGGCATAGGATATTTTTTATCTGTTTATGTTGAATTTCAATACAACTCATAAATACGAAAATTGTATTTTAAATCATAGGCATTTGTTAAAAATTCACGTTTGTAGGAATCATTTGAAAACCCCTCACCTCTATATACATAAAAGAAAGTCGTGTTAGTTACACCATTTATAACTCAAGAACTGCGTTTCTATTGCTACACACCGACGCAAAAATTCGGTATTATTACGATTAAAGAGCAGTCAAACACTTCTCCTAATCAGTCATTCATTGTTTTTGTTACATTATGACCTTGCGAGGCACTAACTTTGCACAGAGCTTTCGCCTATTAATTTCGCCTGTTTCCAGCTTATCAAATATATTTTCAGCAGTGAATTTCCCTGAGCCCAAATTCAGTAGTATTTTCCTCCAAAAAGCAATGCTTTGTTAACACACAAATATGCTCAATTTTTTTGTAAACTAACACAACCCAGTTAGAACAGTGACGGTCACGTTACCTAGTGACATGCCGGTAACGAGTGCCGGTTTAATTGTCAC
Organism: Bactrocera tryoni; assembly: GCF_016617805.1. Taxonomy (NCBI): domain Eukaryota; kingdom Metazoa; phylum Arthropoda; class Insecta; order Diptera; family Tephritidae; genus Bactrocera; species Bactrocera tryoni. The sequence continues at coordinate 4,465 of NW_024396594.1, forward strand.
TTTTTCCTATCACGTTCTTAAGGGCGAATCAAAAACGCTCCTAAAACTTTTGTATACATGTGATCTTGTATCACCTTCTCGCTCACATATTTTCTGCTGTAATAAAACCATATCCTTCTTTCTCACACTTTCATTAAATTTGGGATAATTCAACAAAACTGCTCTCAGGAAAGCGTGACGGTGCATTCTGCAATAGCCTAGTGGGTAAACCACTCGCTTGTCATTCCTTGAACCTAAGGTTCGAAACTCAAAAATATAAAGATTTTTTTATACTCTCGCAACAATGTTGCTAAGGAGAGTATTATAGTTTTGTTCACATAACGGTTGTTTGTAAGTCCTAAAACTAAAAGAGTCAGATATAGGGTTATATATACCAAAGTTATCAGGGTGACGAGTAGAGTCGAAATCCGGATGTCTGTCTGTCCGTCCGTCCGTCTTTCCGTCCGTCTGTCCGTCCGTCTGTCCGTCCGTCCGTGCAAGCTGTAACTTGAGTAAAAATTGAGATATCATGATGAAACTTGGTACACGTATTCCTTGGTTTCATAAGAAGGCTAAGTTCGAAGATGGGCAAAATCGGCCAACTGCCACGCCCACAAAATGGCGGAAACCGTAAACCTATAAAGTGTCATAACTAAGCCATAAATAAAGATATTAAAGTGAAATTTGGCACAAAGGATCGCATTAGGAAAGGGCATATTTGGACGCAATTTTTTTGGAAAAGTGGGCGTGGCCCGCCCCCTACTAAGTTTTTTGTAGATATCTCGGAAACTACTATAGCTATCTCAACCAAACTCTACAGAGTCGTTTTTTTCAGGCATTTCCATATACAATTTAAAAATGGAAGAAATAATGGATAATAACCACGCCCACCTCCCATACAAAGGATATGTTGAAAATCACTAAAAGTGCGTTAACCGACTAACAAAAAACGTCAGAAACACTAAATTTTACGGAAGAAATTGCAGAAGGAAGCTGCACCCAGGCTTTTTTTAAAAATTGAAAATGGACGTGGCCTCGCCCACTTATGGACCAAAAACCATATCTCAGGAACTACTAGACCGATTTCAATGAAATTCGGTATATAATATTTTCTTAACACCCTGATGACATGTACGAAATATGGGTGAAATCGGTTCACAAGCACGCCTTCTTCCAATGTAACGCTATTTTGAATTCCATCTGATGCCTTCTCTGTATAATATATACATTAGGAACCAATGATGATAGCGGAATAAAGCTTTACAAAAATACGGTATTTGAAAACTATGTAAATGACGTGTAATGAAATCTCGATTATCACTTTATCATGCGAGAGTATAAAATGTTCGGTGACACCCGAACTTTGCCCTTCCTTACTTGTTTCATATTGAATTAGTATTTGTTTTACTCACCCTTTTTCCAAATATTATCTTGAAGACACAAAATATTCACAAAAGTTAAAGAAACACAATTATAATATCCGTAGGTTTAAATATTTATTTTAAATACAATAAATATGCACAAACACAAATCTGCATTATTCTCAACTATCGACGCGTTTGTAACCGAATTCTTTTTTTCTTCGAATTCAATTTTTCACAACGAACAAGCAAACGTCAAATTCACGGTATCATGCTGTACGCTTTCACATCCATCGTTTTCAATAAGCGGTGACAGCTAAAAAATTTGTTTGTCTTTTGTTTTATTTTTGCTTAACATCTGTTGAGTGAAGAGCTTATAATATAAAACAAACAAAATACACAATAGATTGACTTCTTACTCATTTCAAAGATTTGTGATTTGTGAGGAAGTGTTAGTGACAAGTAAAAATTGTGTAAATGTATTGGAGTTTCAGTCACGCAAGTTTTGCTGGGAAATAACCCCATGTCAAGCAGCAATAAACAATATTCTGCAATACATACAAACATACACACATACACATATATTTAGTTATTTAATATAGTTTTAAAATTTGTATATAAGGAAGGAAAATACTAAATAAAAACCAGAATGAATAAATTCTCAGCTCATATAAGTCTTTATTTTTCCCCCACCAGCGGTAAGAAGTTAAAGATACTTATTTGAGTTTATAACATTAATACCAAATATATTCTAGCCTAAAAATCAGCAAATTACACTCTCTAAAGCCATCCGCTGCCAGCTGCACTGCAGTTTCCTATTTCTACCGGCGTAAGAATGCTGCCTTGCAACATTTGCTCATCATTGAACTTTATAAACATTATTACAATAACTCCTGCTGACTCAGACCACGCGCAACTTTCGCCGTAACATTGATAAATATTCTTTTGATAACTTCTGCTGACTTTGGCCACACGCAAACTTGGGGTAACATTAGACTGTCAAACAGTCTTATGATAACTTATACTAAGCAATCGATATCAGAATAGCAAGTTTCAAGTTACATTACCATTTCCGAGTTATTGAAGTTTTCATCAAACCAAAAGGGCAGTGAATTTAGAAAAATTCTGCAATCTTTTATTTTGGTTCAAAATTGATTTGTGTTTACGTGTATATACTAAGCAATCGATATTGCGTCAAATATTTAACTTCTAAAATTCATGTAAGTTTACCATTTTCACGTTATTAAAGTTTTCATTAAGCCATGATGGCAGTACATTTGAAAAATTCGACAATGTTTTATTTTGGTTGAAAATAGGTTTTCTTGTTTGAGTAAAAAAATTAACTGTACAAACTCAAGCAAGTTCAATATTTCCACATTATTGGAGTTTTCATAAAGCCAAACGGCTGTACATTTGGAAAAATTCCGCAATCTTTTATTTTATTTAATAAAAACATTTTTCTTGTTTGGGTTTTATTTTTTACGTGTATGTACTTAGCAATCCATATTAGAACTGCTTGAACAAATTAACTTTACAAATTTAAGTCAGCTTACCATTTCCAAGTTATTGGAGTTTTCATTAAGCCATGATGACAGTACATTTGAAATATTCCACAATTTTTTATTTTGGTTCAAAATAGGTTTTATTTTTTGCGAGAAAACGTATCTTCGTAAACTCAAGCTAGTTTACCATGTCTACGGAGTTTTCATAAAGAGAAAGCTGCAGTGCATTTGTAAAAATTTCGCAACGTTTTATTTTGCTTCAAAATTGATGTGTTTTTACGTGCAAATACTAAGCAATCGATATCGGATTTGCGTGGAATAATTATCTCAACAAATTAAAATTAGTTCATAATATCCACCTTATTGGAAATTTGAAAGGTTTTCTTTTTTGAGTAAAAAAATGAACTTTGCAAACTCCAGATAGTTAATAATTTCCACGTTATGGAAGTTTTCATTAAGCCATGATTCCAGTAAATTCGAAAAATTCTACAATCTTTTATTTTGTTTCAAAATAGGTTTTCTTGTTTGCGTGAAAAAATTAACTTTACAAACTCAAGCAAGTTTACCGTTTCCCCGTTATTAGATTTTCATAAAGCCAAAACGATATTGGATCTGGAAAAATCCCGCAATATTTTTTTGTTTCAAAATTCATGTGTTTTTACGTGTACATACTAAGCAATCCATATTAGAATTGCGTGAAATAATTTACTTCACAAATTCAAATAAGTTTACCATTCCATCGCTATTGAAGTTTTCATAAGGCCAAAACGGCAGTGCATTTGGAAAAACAGCAATATTTTATTTTGATTCAAAATTAATATGTACTAAGCAATAAATACCAGAATTGCGTGAAATAATTAACTTCACAAATTTATGATAGTTTAGCATTTCTACGTTATTGAAACTTTCAAAAAGCCAAAATGGCAGTAGATTTGGAAAAATTCCTCAATATTTTTTTTGTTAAAAATGTATGTGTTTTTACGTGTATATACTAAGCAGTCGATATCAAAATTGCTTCAAATAATTACCTACACAGATTTATGCTAGTTTACCATTTCCAAATTATTGGAAAAAATGCACAATCTTTTACACAAATTGAAATTAGTTTACCAATTCTACATTATTGCAGTTTTCATTTGGTTCAAAATAGGTTTTCTTGTTTGCGTGAAAAAATGAACTTTAGAAACTCAAGCTAGTTTACCATTCCCAAGTTATATGTAGGATTTACGTGTATATAGTAAACTATCGATATCAGATTTGCGTGAAATAACTAATTTCACAAATTCAACTTAGTTTGTAATTTCCACTTTATTGGAGTTTTCATAAATTTCATTATTTTTACGTGTATATAGTATGCAGTCGATATTAGAATGGTGTGAAAAAATTAACTTCATAAGTTTAAGTTAGCTTACCATTTCCACGTTATTGGAGTTTTCATTAAGCAATGATGAAGTAAATTTGAAAAATTTGACAATTTTTTATTTTGATTAAAAATAGGATACATTTTTTTTTTTTAATATTATTTTATTTATTGGATCTGCTTTAAAATCTTAAATCTATTTAAAAACTTGACAAGCTCAAGCAAGTGATTAAGCTGTTTTGGAGATACGTTGATCTTTATTATGCAGGCATATCTCTTCTTTTAAGGCGTGTTTGATCGCAGGAATGTACCAAAGCATTAGCCAAAGGGTTTGCGTGTCACGGAGTTTAGATATATATTTAATTCTGCTGTCTTCTACTTCTTTCTTTAACATAGCAATACCAAGGTCTTTATGGATATTACGCATGTACCATGGTGAACACGTGATTGTTCTAATTTGATTGGAACCTTTGTATTATATCAGCACTAGCTGACCCGGCAAACATCGTTCTGCCCAAAATAGATTTTTTTTCTTCATTTCAAAAATTACACCGGTATTGGTTTTAATAGAATATGAACGATTTTTCCTAATTTCATTGTGTAAA
>NW_024396594.1:9365-15059 GCF_016617805.1 Bactrocera tryoni
ACGAAAACCGTCTCAAGAAAGAAGCTTTTAAAAACCATAGAGAAGCTTCTAAAGTCAGCCTTTATAATACGTAGCAAAGAATCAGTTTTGAAATGATCTGTGAAAAAAGCGAATATAGACCCCTGGTAGACAGTTTTATAAAATCTGTATGTCCAAATTCCAAAATAAGCGGCAGCAACCCAAAAAGCACTATTGGCCATAGCTAAAAATCAAAAACAACAAAGCCCCTGGTATCGATGGCATATACGTACCTAACAGAGGTCTAAAGTTAACCATAATTTCAAAGCCCGCTTTTTTCGAAAAATGTACAACGCATGTATAAAGATGGGATGTTCCAGCGCCTGATTTTAATCCCAAAACCAAAAAAACCACCAGATGAACCTTCTTCGTATCGACCTCTGTGTATGCTCGACATAATGGGCAAAGTGTATGAAAGCATAATAAGAAACCGCTTGAAGTCCGCAATCCAGGAAGCCGGCGGACTATCAGAGGTCCACCATCGATGCGGTGAAAGAAGTTATCGACACTGCGAAAAATGCAGTAAGTGGTAAAAGATGGAAAGGTGGTACAAAAAAATATTGTGCGCTGATCACCCTGGATGTGAAGAATGCATTCAACTCTGCTAAATGGACAAATATTTTCAACCCTTATATGAAATACTTGCACCTCAATACCTCATAAATTATCATTTATGAGTTATTTTGAAAATAGAAGACTGATCTACGACACCACCGAAGGCATCAAGAGCTATCCTATTTCAAGTGAAGTACAACAAGATTCTGTTTTAGGCCCCTAAGAGCTAAAGCAACTTGATAACCTACAAAATAAATGTAATGAATATATATATGGTCTACGCCAATGGTTTTCTTCCAAGAGTTTGGAACTGGCTGAGCGCAAAACAGTGGTATTGCTCATAAGCACCAGGAAAATTGAGGAAAAAATAACTCTCACTATAGGAGAGTACGTGATTGCTTCACAACCACAGTTGAAGTATTTAGGGGTAATTTTGGACTCCTAACTGAAATTCAAGCAGCACTTGGCATACATAAAAAAAAAGATTTACAACGCCTTGTCAAGAATGATGGCAAATAGAGGCTACGTGCGCTAATTAAGGAACGTATTCCTTATAATAGTAAAAAACCTCAAACAACCTTGAGTTGGAACAATTGAAATGCACTGTCACTACAACAAATAATCCTAAACAAACAAGTATCAAAACAACATTGAGTTTGAATACCACAACAACCTTATCTTAAAACAAAGCAATTGTATCTAAGCAAGCAATATATATAAACAAACCTAAACAAATAATATAATCTGTATCTTAACAAACTATCAACTAGTAATAAGTAAACATAGTAGTTAGTATAAATAGAAGTAAGAACCATGTAATATGTTAGTCTTAAGAGTATAAATAAAGAGTACACATTTCGGTGCAGCTCAAAATATATTCTTTTGACTCATTTTTACTTATGGCAAAAATTAGCTCGCTCAATAGAAGACTCTGAACGCGTGTTTTTTCATTGTCGTCGGTTTCTAAAAATAAGGAGAATGTTAGGAACAGCACTAGGTGGTTGTTTAACGGTGGAAAGTTTGACTGCACTTATGTATCAGTCCTCTGAGAAGTGAAAAGCTGTTCGCGAAGCGGCAACTTCCATCAAGACAATATTGAGACAGATACAGCAGAATAGACGCCAGGCCGTGGGAGAATCTTGAGCTGGGACTAGGTTAGATTTAGCGGATTAAAGTCCCGCACTTCGGCTTTCGATGCTTCCTCCTACTGTAAAAACACAAAAAAATAGACGGATATGGCTATATCGACACAGCTCGTAACGTTGATCATTTGATGTATATATAGTATACTTTGTAGAGCCTCCTACTTTTTCCGACTGAATGCCATAAACTCCTCCCTGTGCAGGGTATAATTTGGGAACGGTCAAAATTCTAAAATCAAAATTCTGAAGTCAAAATTCGGAATCAACATTCTGAGTCGACAAAATTCTGGAAATCGGAATTCCGCAATTCCCTTTGCTTTTTTGGCTGCATTTCAAAATTCTGGTTTTTCATAATTCCGAATTTACGTTTTCCAGAATTAATTCTGGAAATTTTTTTCCTCAAAATTTGAGCCAAATCGTGTATCTTACATAAATTTTGCTTATACATACATAATAATATAACATAAACAAAACATAACATCCAAAATGATTCTTAAATTCAAACATGATTATCGGAAAGACAAAAAACAACATTATTAACAAATAAAGACCAAATGATTCATTTCTTTTTTTTCGTATAACATGTTCACAGCCATCGAATTGTGTGACAATACGCACGGTACATTTGTTTTTAATTCGTTCAGAACAAGTCCAGTTAAATGTTTTCTTATTTTTTCGTTCCAAATACATAGAAGAAGTAGCCGTCGACGTTTAACATGTCTTTTCGCTTTATTGAGACTTCACCACCAGTTATATTTTCCATCATTTCACACAAAATATTTAGCACGTTTTTATTAATGAAATTGCAGTAACACATTGCTTAGTCAGTACATATGTATATGTAGGTACAAGCTAAATAAGTTAAACAATCCTTATTATTTCAAATTATTTATTTTATAATAATTTGGTGGACTACTGCTGCACCTTATGAGCTACAATTTATAACTAAAACTTAAATCTAAAGAAAAGTATATCTAGAGCCTATGTTTACTATTAGCTACGTGGCTTTGCATTGTTTCACTATTAATAGCATCAGGCGACCAATGCAGTGGCTGACGTGAGATAACGAATTTCCTTATCTTCTCAATATCTTCTGTTGTACTATTAATAATATCGAGCGACCAACGCAGTGGCTAGCGTGGGATAAGAATTTTGTTCACTCAAGCCACACGTGAGTTCTCCGTCTGTGGATGAGCTATTTGAATTAACTCCTCCCCTTCTAGTTGTAGGCCGTCCTCGGGCTTCCTCAGGCTGTGAATAACAATCTTTAGGGAAGATGCGCGTCTCTTTTCTTTTAATTTTTGGAGCACCTTCAAAATAGAAAGTACAATAGCTTTGATGAGGAGGATAGCCACGCTAAACGTTGCGGGCCTTGTTGTCAGTTTTTTATCTATTTCTCCAATGTATTGTAGATTCTTGATGTTAAGTCTTTGTAGGTATGATAGACTTAGAATTTCTTGGTATCCAGTGATATTCAAGAACGCCGATGTCGCTGAGCTGGGATGTCGTCTAACAATATTCTTCATGTTCGAGAATAGAGACCCATTTATTTCGACTTCTTCATCGAATGTCACCTGAAATGTACCAGAGATGGTTTTTCCGGAACTGTTGTCCATTTTTATAACAGCAGTTACATCATTTAAAATGATGATACCGTCGTCTATTACTTCCAATGGTTTTAGGTGGCTGGGACGAGTATTTCAATGTGCCGTGCCACCGGAGTGTAGTTGTTGAGCGCAAGTGGTGAAAGGTAATTTCTTGCAGAAAGTCTTAGTTAATGTATTGGTGCAGTTTCCAATTGGCAGGATCTTATCGCCGCAATCTGCAACGTTGTTGCCTTTAGCGAAATGTAGTATTGTGCCGTTGTGTTCGATAGGAAAAAGAGTTATCTTTTTAAAAACTAAGCTAGGTTCAGGATATTTAGTTATGAAATGTAGGAAATTATGATCTAGTATTACATTGACGTATGCTACTTCCATTAAATCTATTACTGTCATATCTGTAGAGTGCTCATTTAACATGTTTTCTATATCTTTAGAATCGAGAATAAGAGGGTTAATAACGCGAATCTTTGCGAGTGTAATTGACAACAATAGTGTTTCAAGTTCTGAGATTAAGGTTCTATCCCTTGCGAGTAATGTTTCATAGAGGTGACCAGTGTCGATTTCTTTATCTTTTTGCATAATTAACGATAGTACTCACGGTTTCTGTTAATTTGTTAATTCGTTCCTGTATCCGAGTATTTATTATTGCTTGTCTATCTATTGACTCAATTAGCTTTTGTTGATTGAATTTTAGTTTTCAAAATCATCAAAATCGGGAGTTCCAGCAACCACTTTCAAAGCAGTTCCTAGCATATTAATACTCCTTGCTTGCCTATGGTGAATGTTAACTGTTTCTAAAAGTCTTTCTATATGACCTATATCAGATTCTAAAATTTTTTTTCATATGCGGCTGTGGAAAGTGTTTCATCAGTAATCTTGTTTCGCCAGCTATTTCTGAATACATGGTTAAATTAGATGAGTGTCTGAGATATTTTAAAATGCTGCCAGATAACTACATTTCCATCGATTAGTGGGATGTAGTCCGAGTGTGTATAATCGGATAGTTTTGCAGTTGCTACAGTCACGAAAAACAGCACGGTCGATAGCCTAAATAGAAAAATTATAGTTTAGAATAGAAAGTGGGATTTAGACTTATCTTAAATTGTCCTTATGGACCTCTCTCCCTTTAATTAGAACCGCTGTTCCCAAGTCGGCTTCTATTGTAGCTTCTTCATACAGAGGCGTAAGTTTGTTGCCTAGCCTCTTATTTATTTTCATAAGTACTTTATCCCCTACCTGAAAAGTTCTGTTACGTCTTGTCTCATTATGTGTCCGTAGTTGTATTTCTTGACTCTTTTTTATTTTTCTCTTATATCTGCTTCGAGATCTGGTGGGTGGGAGTGTACAGACTTATTGTATTCAATTGTTGCTGAAAAGTATTAATCTCAACTGTGTCATTAATGTGTTTTTCAAGTTTCAAGCACCATAGCAATTTCCATAAAGCGAGTACTATGAAATCTCTCTACCTGTCCATTTGATGTACTATGGAGTGGTGGAGAGTTTATAATTTGAACGTTAAAACTATTTTCCAGAAGTGATTTTATTGTCCCTGAATTTAAAGATGGCTCATTATCGCAAAATATAATTCTGGTATGCGCATAGAAATTCATAAGTTGTAAAATTGATGGTTCTATATCAATTATAGTTCTCGACGCTATAGGTTGTACTATGGCGAATTTTGAAAATTTATCGATACAAGTTAAAAAATATTTTTTATCTGTAGAAAATATGTCAATATGAGAGTATTTCGCCTACATGAGAAGGAATAGGTGTTTCGCCGATAATATGTTTTTCGGGTGTCGGACATATTTTGCTCTATTACAAATTTTGCAATTTGCAACTATTTCATTTATCAGATGGGTCATCTTTGGGAAATAATAGTCTTGAAGTATTTGTTTGCTATTTTCTTGGGCTGCCCTGTGGGCCCTATTGTGTTCGGCGACTATTATCTCTTTTTTGCTCATTCTTGTCGATAATCGTCTATGACCAATTTTTGAGTGCCAAAAATTTTGTTGTCGGAAAATCTCTACGAGGAAAATGCTAAGATTGGTAATTCACACACGATTGTTAACTACATTCTTATTGATTTCTTTTTCTAGCAGACCCTTCCTGTCTGAAAATTTATGATATGCCTTGTTTTTTGGCCAAACATAATTATAGTTTGTGTTGAGGAGACTGAGGTTTCTTCAATGATTATTTGATTCCGGAAGCAATTTACTGGTTTGTCAGTGGAGTCAATGACATATGTCAACGACAATTCGCTATGTACAGTGGCCATATCAGATGGTACATCTTCTTCTGAAGCATGTAAATTTTGCCTTGATAAAGCATCAGCAACAAAATTTTCTTTTCCTGGCTTATAATAGATTTGTGCA
>NW_024396595.1:0-24042 GCF_016617805.1 Bactrocera tryoni
TTTCTTGATAATTTGATATTTTATAATTAACTTCTATTATATATATATATATAGATATAATATATTTCTTTTATATATACTTAGAAAACGAAAAAGCTTAACAAGGAGAAAAAGGTAAGCATTGTGATTTGAATGTTGTGTTTATAATTAAAAATTTTAATATCACAGAAATCATTTGGAGAATTCAAATATATTGCGAATTACTAACAATACTGCATATTTAATACAAATAGTTGTTATATGTAGATTGTGTATTTGTGTGACATATGTAATTTGGGCGTTATATCTACATATATATAATATATACATACATACATGTGTATATGTAAAAAATTTAAAATCTAAATTTAAACGAATTGTGCGGTTACAATTGTAATTGTGTCGACTTTAGAATAACGTCACAAGATTTCGGGAATAAAATGGGTATGGTCGGATAGAGGAGGTTCTTCAGATCAATATTGCAATCCTTTAGTTGATGTTAAATAAATATAATTGAACAATAAGTTTAATATTAAAAAAAAAATCACACGAATTAGTGAAGTATTAGTGGACATAAAAATGCGAAATATAAGTGTAAAATTAATTTTAAATCAAAAAAATACGTTCTTCAAGTAGTGGTAATTTTCAGCTTTAAACGCAAATATCTCGAATATTCCTGCGAGTATAACTATATCTATTCTTGAAATGGAGAATCTCCTCTGTAACTAAAAATGTTCATTTGTTCGCCCAAGATATCTGTTCGTATGCAGAATATCTAAAATTGTTTAAAATAAAAACAATATTAGTGTTTCAAAATGAATAGAAAGTGAACATAATTCGTACGCATTTCCGCTCCGAAGCAGGATTTTAAAAATTTAAATTAAATAGTAGTGGTCTCGTACGGTTTTACTTTTTCAAGCTTGCTTCAAGCAAATGAGAAGTGTCTTTTCAAAAGAGGATATTTACATTTTAATTTTCTTAAACTATTTATGCAGTCTTGTCCTTAGTGCTGAAATACACAACTTCTTTACTTGGATGTTGATCTCAAAAAGATATTTCGCAAGTAAAAAAAGGTTAAATTGTGAGTCCTAAACAGAAATACTATTATTCGGTAAATCAGTAAATATTTCCCTTATAATGATTTTTCATTTTAGAAAAATAAATTGAGATGTAGATATTCTTTTTTAAAAAGACACTTCTCAGATATATTTTCTTCCTGTAGTATACTATTTGTAAGTATTTACAAATCAAAAATCTTATCAAACTAATATTTTTTGCTATAAACTTTAGAATATTATTAACGTAAAATACTAACATTTCATTTTAAAAATAAGTTCACATTTTTAATCGGTATTTTTTAATTAAATGACTACTTAATATATACTCCTTTTTAGTTTGTGACGTGGATATTTCATTCCTATCATACAGTTAAGTTTTTGTTTTAAATAATGAATAAGAAAACTTTTTCAAACCTTTTGAGAAAGGAAAAATCGAAATTTGAAGCTACGGTGGCAGCACCGGTGACTTAGAGGACGAGCATTACGTGGAGCTCGCTTCGAAACCGCCCATGTCATCGAAAGAGCACGTGAGTTACGTCAGTAACAACGACGGCAGCTCCAACTCCAAAAACACCAAAACCACAGCTAAGGCTTAGCTTTCACAATTGAAAAAAACCAATGCACGAAAATACAAACAATCAGAAATGAAATATGCCGATTAAGCATAAACAGCAATTTTTATTATTGTCGCTTATTACTTTGTAGCGACACTTGCACAATTTATGTATTGTTTATTTATGTAATTTAAGGGTCGTTCACTTTATTATTGTTTATATTACTTTTCGAGCATTGACCAGTAAATTCTGCATATGCAAAAAATGTACACAAACAAATACATAATATGCTACAGTATAACAGCTTAACAATTTTTATTGTTACAAATAGTAGTGATATTCACATTTTCAGCTCAGTTCAGAAGAACCAATAAAGTAGAGTGCAGTTAATTATAACAACTTTGTGTTTTTATTTAATCTTTGCTCTACACACTTAACTGGCGCAGTCAAAAAGTTATTTTTTCTGAACAAAAATTCCAAAAAGTACCTACTATCGATATCCACAAGGATATTCAACCAAAATTTTATTGAATCACTAGCGGGGCCCGGTGTGCGTTGCTACACCCATGCAACACTATAATGGAAACTTCTAGCATTTCTATTTTAATGTGAAATTTCAAAATATTTGTTTTATTTCAAAAAAAAAAATTTCTTAAGTCATTTCATTCGATTTTTGTTGTGTTGGTGAAGTATAATTTTTTTTGTTGTGAAAGTTCGAAAATCTGTTTTATTTAATATTTTTCTTTCTTAAGCCAATACATTAGGATAAACAATATTTTTGGTTTTTCCATCTGTAGTAAAGATGAATAAGCAATGTGGCATTCCCACTCTTGAGCATGCCACGTAGAACTGGCCATGCGAAAAACACGGCTCTATCAAATTCAAACCGCACACTTTAAGCGTTTGCCTTGTGCTTTATTTATCGACATTGCAAATGCCAGGCGCACTGGAAATTGCAAGCGCTTAAATTCGAAAGGCATGTCAGGCGGGATTATCGGAATACGTGGTATAAGCAAAACATCACCTTTCGCTGTGCCAGTCAATATTGTGGCTTAAATCAAATTTAACATAAGTTTTTTTACTGCAAGTCGTGTTCCATTGCAAAGCTTTGGTGCATTTAAATTACGTAACAAAATGATGGATGAGCCGATCTTTAAATTCAGGCAATGAGGCGGCATACAAGGCGGTTCCAAAGAATTCAAAAATTCAATTGGATAATTTACTGCATCATCTTGATTCAATGCGCTGTCGAATGATTTATATGATGTTACGACACCTGGCAATTTTTCTTGAATCTCAAAATTAATGTCATTTACATTAACATTTTTTGGTGCCAGTATTGCGCGTTCTCTTAACCAAGTATGATTCATAATATTTCCAACAATGTTTGGAAAGACGCGATCAATTAGTTCATCATGAGATTCAACAATGGTGCAACAATTGTTTGGCAACGTTATAAATCCGTTGGTGCTTTGAATTTTACCATTGCCGATGTCCAACAATTGTTTTGAAAAAGTGATATGCAGATGGATCATTGTTCAACTGAACACGCATGTTAATATTCAGTGTCATAGTTTGAACATGTCGCCACAAAATCGATGACTTTAAGCATGCGTTGATCTCATCCGCCGGTGTTGATCTTGGAATCACTGGTAATGTTTGGCGAAAATCGCCGGACAACAAAATTAATGCACCACCAAATATTCCAGCATTGCCACGTATATCTTTCAATGTCCGATCAAGTGCTTCTAGCGATTTTTTATGAGTCATCGTACATTCATCCAATAAAATGATGTCTGTTTGCCGCAAAACTTTTGCCATTGCAGAATTCCTTGAAATATTGCATGTGGGATTTTCAAGCACGTGTACATTCAATGGCAATTTTAATGCGGAGTGTGCTGTTCGTCCACCATCCAATAAAGTCGCCGCAATTCCAGACGAAGCTAGTGCCAGTGCAATTTTGTTTTGCGATCGAATGGCAGCCAAAATCAGTGATATGACAAATGTTTTTCCCGTACCACCAGGCGCATCCAAAAAATACAATCCACCAGTCCGATTGTTCACTGCTTGCATGATGGTATCGTAAACATGTCTTTGATGAACGTTCAATTTTGGAACATTCAAATTTACAAATGTTTGCAATTCATTTGCATCATATTCTCGTTCACGTTGTAATTCTCGATCAAATAAATCATGCATTGGACGATTGGCAGAAGGTAAACCTAATTGCCCTAATGCTTTATTAGCAATCGCAAGGCACAAATCTTCGAGTGCTATTAATGCCTCATTATACATGTCCAATGTAAGCAACAAATCTTGATTTCTTGTACGATGACGCATTCGGATCAAAATGTCTTCAGCCATATAATCTTTGTATTTATTCCACAATTCTAGTGGATTTGATGGAAAACACGTTGATATTATTATGGCGAACAGCATACGTATATTATGCGGTGCAGAAGCGATCGCTGCATCTTGAAGTGTTAAATCCCAATGTGAGTCATTTTCCAGCAATTGCAAAAGCTGACATGCCTCACGATATGTCTGACACAATTGACCATTAACCGTACGTAAATGTTGAAATGAAAGTGGTCCAGCAACATTAACTAACAACAATCTCAAATAATAACATTCGGCGTTATTTGGATGAACTGTATAAACTCTGCCGATGGTGTCTGCAAAAAAAACGCCTGGATGACCATCAACAGGTGTTCCTTGTTTACGTCGCTGCCATTTTTTTGATGTCGCAACCCAAGTGTAGTAATGCGGTACATCCGAATACAGCAAAGTTCTTGCAAATTCATCACTTCTGCACAACTTAATAAATGCAGTTAATGTTGTTGCTGGTGGTTGTTCCGCCCTCTGCAGTACATTTTCATTGGTAAAATAAACACGCTGGCCATTTTCCAAATGAACAGCCAAATGAACAGCCAAATGAACAACAGCAGGAAAACGTTCATGAATTGGGAATAAAAAAATTCTCCAAAGAGCTTCATTTGTGCTGATGTAGCGGCCCATTTGGTATTGTGTAATTTCATCGTTTGCATTGGGATCAGTCACTCCAAAAACAGCCATATCACTGCCTTTGTTTACATACTTGCAGATGTATTTAATTGACTTGACCGAATTGCAAATTTCGACATTGATGTGTGCGTTAAATGCTTTTGACAGCAATGGGTTATATGGCACTACCCAAGAATTATCAATGACAATGTCTTGATTCTGCATTCTGATCATTGCTGTGTGCCCATTATCGTTTGGTGATCGACGTCGATACAGCGGGTATCCATCGTTACCTGTGATTGTGTCAGAAGTCAATGGTCTTGGGTATCGCTTTGAGCACTTTCTGTCAATCATGCACGGCGAATTCATATTCAGTGGACCGCAAGGACCGTGAATCATATTTTTCTTGACAATCTCAAATAAGTCTGGATCTACAGCTTGATATGGAATTTCTGCCGATATGATGTCATCAGTTTGATCCGGTGTAATTTTGCGCACCAGCCATATCAAGATGTGTGCATGTGGCAATCCTCTTTTCTGCCATTCAATTGAATACATCCAGCAGCGCACAGGTCCAAATATTTTTAATTTGACAATCATATCCATCAATGCTTTGACTTTTTGACGAAATACACGGGCGGTGATGTCGTGTCGATCTGTTGACTTTTGTCCATCATATAAATTATTGGTGATATCGGCCCACTGTGGATTGCAGGTAAATGTCACAAATAAGTCAGGTCTGCCATATTTATGCACATATGTCATTGCATCTTGTGTGTATTCGTGCATGTGGCGCGGACTGCCTACATATGATGAGGGCAATATCGTTAAGCGTCCAATGTCATTTACGTTGCCATCATTGACCACTGCGTCTCGCAAATGGATGTATTCTTCCGAACGCAATCTGGCCTGATTAAATCGAAGATAATTGAGACGTTCAGATTCAATTTTTACGTACATGTCCACAGCGTATTGGTGGAAAAGTCGGCCACATCGCAAAATATAATTATCTTCTTGCGGTCGAATCATAAATCTGTGCGAATAAAAGTTCATTGCACTCATTTTTTTTGTTGCATCAAGGCCAGTTTGTGGATTTACCATAGGAATATTGATATGGTAGCCATCATCACCTTTCCAATGCAACAATGGATATTGTAATGCATCGTAGCTGCGATGAAGTTCTGAAACACGTTGCAATTGCTCATTTCGTCGATGCAATATAATATCGCGTGGTAAAGTTTGTTCACCCACAATTACAATGGCCACTTCATCGAGCGTTGGTGCATTAAATCGTCTGGCATGCTCCCCAAATGGTGTTTTGTCGGCTCTTATTATGATTCTGTGATTGTCAGATGGCATACGATCAAGCGCGGTTTTGAACAATGTCACCAATTCATTGTACTGATGTAAAAATCTTTGAATATGTGAAACAATTTCTCGTCTAGTATGCGAAGCAATCGCACAACGCCTATCCAACTCACGATTTGCATCTCCAATGAAATATATTTGCAGAAATGAAAACTCTCGATCAGGAAATGGCAACAGTGATCCAGTTCGATGATAAATCTGACCTTGAATCTGCGATGTTAACGAAATATAAGGACACATTGGATCAGAATTTTGAAAATTGCGGAAAATTGTGTTGGTTAGATTGCCAATTGAAGAAGATATACCACATGAACTAATCACCTTGAATGTCGGCATAAAATTATCTCTTACAATGTTCGATGCACCAAATGATGTCATTTGGAATACCGCATTGTATTCTTGGATGTGAGCTAAAAAATGCTTCGACTGTGGTGATGTTCCCATGATCAATGTGCGCAATGGATCTGGTGGTGTTTCGAATGGTGGCAATTTTACTTTTCCATTTGCACAACACATTCCAGCCGTTTCACCTAAGAATTTGGCTGCATCACAATATTCACATCTCACTGACATTTGACCAATGTTGGCATGTCTTGCGTAATCGTTGCGAAAGTTATAATTGAAAGCAGAGAATTCCATTTCATTAGCAAGACGACGTGGAATACGTGCAATACGTGCTTGTGATGGCAATGGATTATGTTGTGTTTGTTGTCGTAACACATTTTCTGGTGCTCGCATTTCTTCAGTCTGTGATCTTCTTGTCTCCAATCTATTCGTATTGTGACGCGTACGTCGACCTATATTTGCGCGTCTTGCTCGTGGCATTTTTTCAACACCAATTTTTGTTCAAACTAATTTAAAAGTAGTACACAGAACTATTGATTCAATGCTGAGCACGTGTTCAGTATTCGCCAAAAAATCGAACAATTTACTGCAGTATAACGAATGCAGGACACAATGGAAAGTGTATTCAAGAAAATCTGTTGAAAAAAAATACACACAAATTCACACACTGCTTTCACAAACATGTACTTACTGCTTGAGCTTTAGAACCGAATATGATTGATCATTTAAAATTTATTATTTTATATTAAATTTATGCCACAATTATTAGCCCAAATATATGAATTCTTTTTTTTTTCTCAAAATACATTTGTAAAAAAAAGGATCTTTATCCTTTGTTATTATTTTATTTTTCCCAGAAATACATTTGCAAACAAAAGGATCTTTATCTTTATTTTATTTTTCCCAGAAATACATTTGTAAACAAAAGGATCTTTATCCTTTTTTTTGCTTTAGCTTTAGAACCGAATATGATTGATCATTTAAAATTTATTATTTTAATTGGTATATTAAATTTATGCCACAATTATTAGCCCAAATATATGAATTCTTATTTTTCTCAAAAATACATTTGTAAAAAAAAGGATCTTTATCCTTTGTTATTATTTTATTTTTCCCAGAAATACATTTGCAAACAAAAGGATCTTTATCTTTATTTTATTTTTCCCAGAAATACATTTGTAAACAAAAGGATCTTTATCCTTTTTTATTTTCCACATAAAAGATTTAAAGAGTTCAACAGCTCAAAAGCTCAAAACGTGCGCTACATCAGCTACCTACCCGACGGCATTTCGCAAATGATAAAATAAATTTTTCAAGAGCTCAAAGCATGGGCTACATCAGCTCGAACCTACCTACCCTACGTGCGCCAATGAGAAAGTGCGCTGGGGTAAGCACTTCGAGATCGTCAGGACTCTCTGTAATGGGACATAAAGGTCGTGAATTTATAATCGTGGATATTTGGCACACAAGTGTGCGAAGCTCATCAAAGCTTAATTTAGAAAGGCCTACAACTCTATAAAAATGATATTTGGCCATTTTGACTGCAGCCTCCCATAAACCGCCAAAGTGGGGAGAACGAGGGGGTATCAACTTCCATTCAATTTGATCGCTCGCACACTGCTCGTGAATCATTTTCAAATGCTCTTGGCTTAAAAATAGTTTTTTCAGTTCCGATAGCTCATTTTTGGCTCCAACAAAATTGGTGGCATTGTCCGACCATATAGTTTGCGGTCTGCCACGCGTACAGATAAATCTCTTAAGGGCTGCGAGGAATGAAGAGGTTGGTAAATCCTTTACCAGCTCCAAATGAACGGCCTTGGTGGCGAAGCAAATAACGATGCAAATGTAGCATTTAATTGGAGCTCTATTGCGTACGTCCGATTTGTGGAAAAATGGCCCACAAAAGTCCACTCCGGTAGTTAGGAATGCTCGATTGCATTTAACCCTTTCCGATGGTAAATTTCCCATTAAATATTCCATAAGCTTAGGCTTAACATGAAAACAACGAACGCATTTGTTAATAATTCGACTTACGGTTTTACGCCCGCCAATAGGCCAATACTGTAGACGAATAGATGCTAATAGCGATTGAGGTCCAGCGTGTAAAAGTTTCCTATGAAAACTGCTAATAATTGCGTCAGTCACCGGGTGACGTCTTGGCAAAATAATTGGGTGTTTCGATGGAAAATCCAAATTTGAATACTGAAGTCTTCCACCAACTCGAAGTAAACCGCGCTCGTCGAGAAAGGGAACGAGCGAACGGATTTCAGATGAAGACTTTATCGCCTCTTTGGATTCGAGTGCTTTGTATTCATCTCGAAGATGCGCCTTTTGAATCATTCGTATAAGTATAAAGGTTCCTTCCTGTAATTCCCTTACGTTGAGTGGTCCAGAAAATCTCATTCCAGCTCTTCTGTAAAACCGATAAACATATGCATATACTCTCTGTAATTGTTCAAATGAGTTAACAAATTTGCAACTTAAAGACATGTTTATAGTAGAAATAAACACAAATGCACGCTTTCGACCCTCGGGCAAGTCCTTTGTTGGTAGGAGAGGAGATTTAGGCCAGTTAGATTGATCTATACCCAGATAAAGGGGACCGTATTTCCATAAATCCATGGTTAATAGTTCCTTGGGGCTAGCTCCTCTTGAAAGAACGTCCGCTGGGTTGGAATCTGTTGGAACATGGTTCCAAACCATACCTGCTGTGAGAGACAAAAACGTTTAAATTAGCTGGTTCACCACGCAGCCACGATAGCACTGTTGTGGAATCAGACCAGCAATATACTCCCTTTGCTTTGAAATGCGTTGAATTGATTACCTTTGCGATTAATTCAGCTAACAGTAATGCACCACATAGCTCAAGCCTCGGTATCGTTAGAGGTTTTAGTGGAGCTACGCGAGATTTGGAGCAGAGAAGATTGATTCGGATGAGTCCGCCTCTTTCAGCGCGCACGTATATGCAGGCCCCATAAGCAGCCTCACTCGCATCACAAAATCCATGTAATTGTACTTTAGCTTCTGGCATCAGCAAGTATCGGTCAAAACTAAAACGAGTAATTCGTATGTATTGATTGCATATTTCTAGCCAATCTGTTTGAATTGCTTGAGGTGGGCTTTCGTCCTAATGTAGCTTCTCTTTCCACAAATGCTGCAAGAATATTTTGGCTTTTGCCGCCACAGGTCCGACCAAACCAAGGGGATCGTAAAGCCTGGCTATAGCCGAAAGGATTGTGCGTATAGTTACCTTAGCCGGTGTTCCGAAGGGTGAAAAGGAAAATATGAATACGTCCAACTTTGGATCCCAAACCAATCCAAGTGTCTTTGTTATGCTTGTACCGTCGTCGAAGGTTAAGAAGTCCTGTTTGTCAATATCCTCAATATCCATCAAGACTCGATCATCATTCGAACACCATTTCCTCAAGTGAAAGTTTCCGAGAGATAAACACTTTTTAGTCTCATTTAATATCATCTTTGCTTCGCCCAACGAGCCTGCACCGGTAATCATGTCATCCACATAAAATCCATGGTGTATCGTTTCGGCTTCAACGGGATAAACATGAGCTTCATCGCGGCCAAGCTGCTGCATTGCACGAATGGCTAGAAGAGCTGGCTTCGTTCCAAAGGTGACGGTATCTAACTTAAAAATGCGAAAATCTTCATTGGGTTTGTCCCTCAATATTATGCACTGCAGGAAGTTGTCTGGATCAGACATCCTTACACAGCGATACATTTTACAAATGTCTGCAGTAAGAGCAATTTTGAAGGTGCGAAATCGAAGCAAAATGTCAAAAAGTGGAGGTTGAATGGTTGGTCCTTTCATCAGAATCGAATTCAACGAAAGTCCATTGCTGGTTGGCGCAGAGCCATCAAAAACCACACGCAGTTTTGTTGTTGTACTATCAGCCTTTAAAACACAGTGATGTGGCATAAAATTCATTGGAATATTCTTTGGCATAGTGTCAACGACTGACATATGGTTCAAATCAAAATACTCCTTAATGAATGACGAATATTGTTGTTTTAGTTTAGCATTGCGCTGAAATTTCCGCTCTAAAGCCTTGAATCGATTGACAGCCTGTTGATACGGCTCTCCTAGTTCGCAAGAAGGTGATTTTGTTGGTAATCGAACCGAAAACTCACCAGATTCCAATCGCTTATGGGTTTTTATGAAATGCTCTTCGCACAAATCCTCCTCTATTGTAGTTTTTGGTGTGGAGCCAATACAGTTCTCTATTTCCCAAAAGCGCTGAACTAGGTTATGTAAGTCGTCATCTGAGTCATTTGCTAGAGCCATGTCGATGGCTGCTAAGCAAGATAGCTTCGAAATGTTGTATGTTGTTGCGCCTGATACAACCCACCCTAGCTTTGTTTTTTGTAGAAGTGGTAAATTTTTAGCCAGGCGTATCTGGCCAACGCAGAGCAGGTCAAAGAATAAACTAGCTCCAATGAGCATATTAACGCGCTGCGGTTCGAAAAAGTGTGGGTCTGCTAAGGATATGTTTTGTGGTATATTCCAATTAATATCCTTTAAAGAACGAGATGGTTGAACATCGGTGATGGTGGGGGTAATAACCGCAGACAATTTGGCAATGTAATCGTTAATGCGCGAATGCAGGTCGAAATTAGCGATATGATTGGCAACGAAATCATTTTGGCCTATACCAGAAATGAACTGTGAAGATTTGACCTTCTTTAGTTGTAGTTGATTAGCGAATCGATTGGTTATAAAGTTTAATTGTGACGTAGAATCTAGCAGAGCCCTGCAAGGAATGAGGGAGCCAGATCGATTTTTTACATAAATTATGGCGGTTGCTAAGAGAACAAAATCTTTTTCAGCAACGCTAGCCTGAACTTCAGATGCGACGAGTGCAGATTGTGATTCTTCGACGTGCAATGTCTACAGTGTCCGGACTTGCAGCCTTTAAGTGAATTCCCAACTCGAAGGCAATTCAAGCATAGGTTTAACCGTTTTGCTTCTTTATAGCGCATTGTGAGAGAAAGGCCCAGAAACTGCTTGCACCTTGCGATTTTGTGTTCACTAGAACTGCACAATATGCATCCAGCTACAGCTGCCGTTAAAAGCACCTTACGACTGATGGGATTTGACAATTTCTTGCCTACCTGCTTTTCCGGAAGTCCAAGGATATTCTCCACATTTTCCAGTTGCTGGCAGCATTGCTCCAAAAATCTAGCCATTGAATTCCATGTAGGTATTTCGCTTACAGGTGTTTGTTCCTCCCATTTCGAGCGAGATTTGACGTCCAAATTTTAAGACACTAGTTGAATGAGTAAACAATCAGCAATCTGTTCCTTGGATCCCATAGTTTGCAACGCTCGCAAGTGAGCGTTTACGGTATCGCTGAGTTCTCGAAGTTTGGCAACCCTATCACCCTCTACCCTCTTGAGCTGAAAAATATCTCTGGTATGAGCCTGGAAATTCAAGCGTTTATTATCAAATCTTGCTCTTAGCAAATCAATAGCCTTTTCATAATTTTGTTCACTTATCTCTAATGAACGAATGGTGTCCAACGCTGCATCACGTAGACTTGACCGAAGGTGCTGGAATTTCTCAATTCTCGTTAGATCTACGTCCTAATGTACAACGGTGTTGAACATTGAGAAAAAATCTGGCCAATCCGAATATTTACCGTTGAATGTTGGAATTTGCAGGACCGGCAAACTCTGCTCTGGCTGAGAGACAATAATTGAAGTTTGATCCCCAGCAAACGGCTGCGTCGTAGAGCTGTGAGCTTCGGAAGCTCGGCAAGCGTGCCGCTGATGTATCAGCTTGGTTTTAACCTCGATATTGTGGTTGGTAAATTCCGCTAAAAGATCATCAGCGTCGTTGTCCTCCAGTTGCGTGTAGAGAGCATCGAACCTTTTTACAGCCTATCCACTTGCTCGATACGTACCTCCAGTGCAGCTTCGTCGAACTCACGCAAGACATCGAAAGTCAACGTGTTGTTGAGTAGGATGACTTGTTGAACAAATGAAGCCAGCTTCTTCTTGGCTTCAGCTGATTCCATTTTCTTGGGTGCCATTTTTTTTTTTTTCAAAGACCGTAAAGTTTTAATTAAATTTGCGAAATGTTATGTTTTATTAATACGATATTAGTTCCACGATCACGTCGGGGTCACCAAAATGTTTGAGGACAATAAGCTTTTTTATTGACCGTTGAAATGTTTAAAAGAAAAACCACGAATTTTATTATTTTATTTTATATATTATTTAATATTGTTTGATTTCTTGCGCTTGCGGTTACCGTGACATTCAATTGCGACTTTCATTATACGAATAACCGAAATTAACAGCTTAACAATTTTATTTACAAATATAAGTATATATATTAATATAAATAAACTGAATAAAACCTGATGTGGTTAGTTTTTCCCGCGTTGAGTCGATTTTACTGCTGCTGTTGTTGTTGTCGCTGCTAATACTGCTGCTGTGGAGTTGTTGCAACTGCTGATGCTGCTGTGGAGTTGTTGTAACTGCTGATGCTGCTGCTGTAAGGTTTTTCGCCTGTTCACTGTGGTGATTGGTTTGATTGTGTCTTTTTGTTTCGTTGGGTGCTTCGCTGTTATGTTGGCGCTGTTGGGTGTTTTTTGCATTGTCCTCTAATTCGTATTTAGACGAGTTAGGAGGACAATGCAGGGATGTGTTCATTTGGTATGAACATATTTATTATGGCAAAATACACATATTTACAATTATTATTTTATTATAAAAAGGTACTTCCTATATTAGGCTGGGGCAGCAGTGGTGGAGTCATCTGATGACGCAACTCGCATCAATTAATGAATTCGAAGTCTTTCTCCTGGAGCTGTCTTTAGAAACCAGAAGTAAATCGTCGATAATAACAGCGGTTTGTTTTAATGCATGCTCTAATGCTAGTGGCAACAAAGTACAAATCATTCTGGGCTTCTTATTCTTGAATTCTTGAGCCAAGCGAACCTTACGATAATAAATAGTGGCACAAATATCTATCGAAAGGAAAATTAATAATAGACCTAATGTTTGGTAACGACACACTTAGCAGGCAGATTAAGTGGGAGGTGTCGGACCTGTACACGTACAGAGATCACATGGCCATTATTGCCTAAGTTTTCGCCTCTCGAGAAGTGGAAACCCTCTGCAGAAGGAGTTCGATAAGGATGTTTTAGAGATCGTCTGGAATGAGGCAAAGGTGGAGTTACATAGTGTCTCTGCCACTCAGCTAGACGTTGCCTACAGTGCAACCAAGATGGTGAAAACGAAAGCGGCCTAAGAAAAACTTTTAAAAGCCAAAAAAATCTCCCGAAAACAGCCATTAGCAATGGGAAGAGATCGTGTTTTGAAAAACTATGTGAAAAAGCAAATATATACCACTATGGTACTAATTACAATATACGTATGTCGAATAAGTCTCCGCAACCAAATAACTCATCGTTTATAAGCAAAATCCTCGAAATATTATTTCCGAAAAATGGCCCCATTTCCTATGCTAAGCGGAACGAAAGTACAGGGTCACCCCAATTAGTCACCGAAGATAAAATTTTGACTATTACCAAAAAAAAAACACCAAGGCGACTGGAAATGATGGTATACCAACCTTCATTTCCGAATCGTGGAATGTAGTGTTTGGTTCTACTCCTAAAACCAAAAAAGTCTCTTGCAGAACCTTCGTCTTAAAGACCTTTGTGCATGCTCGTCGCGATTGGTAAAGTCTACGGAAGCATAGTAAGAAACCGCTTGGAGTTACCGATCCAAAAAGCTGGCGGATTATCATACAAACAATACGGATTTATTAAAAAGACGTCCACTACTGAGGCACTAAGAGAAGTCGTTCATACTGATGTACAGTAAGCGGTAAAAGATGGATATGTGGCACAAAAAATACCTCGTGCTTACACCTCGGATGTGAAGTATGCCTCAAATTTCGCAAAAACGAGCAAATATAATCAAAGGTCAATACGAAATTTGTGCCCCCCAATATTTCTGAAATATAATAAACTGTTTGCAAAATAGGAGACTGTTATTCGACACGGACGAGTTCATTCAGAGCTACACAATATGGACACTAGATATGTATATGAACAAATAAAAGCTGTACATATGCTCACTGCTATATAAGTAACAAGAGTGCTAGACACACACACAGATCATAGTAGTACCAAGGCCCAAAAGTTATGGAAAGAAATTTAAGATTGTTATTGTTTTAAAGTTATACCTTACCTGTGTTTAGAATTATGTTTATAAACTTGTAATAATATGTACATATGTATATTTACTTAAAAATTTTAATTCATTTACCTATTACACCGGCCGACAAACGAAAATTTTTTGAACGTTGTTTGTATTTGAGCCACAAATATCACCAATTTTAACTATTTTAATCACGAAAACAGCTATTACACCGGCCGACAAATGAAAATTTTTTGAACGTTGTTTGTATTTGAGCCATAAATATCACCAATTTTTACTATTTTAATCACGAAAACACCTACATATTTGCCCTATCACATCAGATTTTTTTAAAAGAAGCATTTTTTTCAAAATGTAAAGAAAAAAATAATCATATTACAAAACAAGTAAGGAAGGGCTAAGTTCGGGTGTCACCAAACATATTATACTCTCGCATGATAAAGTGATAATCGAGATTTCATTATCCGTCTTTTACGTATTTTTCAAATACCGTATTTGTGTAAAGTTTTATTCCGCTATCATCATTGGTTCCTAATGTATATATTATACAGAGAAGTCATCAGATGGAATTCAAAATAGCGTTATATTGGAAGAAGGCGTGGTTGTGAACCTATTTCACCCATATTTTGTTCTTGTCATCAAGGTGTTAAGAATATATTACATACCGAATTTCATTGAAATCGGTCTAGTAGTTCCTGAGATATGGTTTTTGGTCCATATGTGGGCGACGCCACGCCCATTTTAAATTTAAAAAAAAAGCCTGGGTGCAACTTTCTTCTGCCATTTCTTCCGCAAAATGAAGTGTTTCTGACGTTTTTTGTTAGTCGGTAACCGCACTTTTAGTGATTTTCAACATAACCAATGTATGGGAGGTGGGCGTGGCTATTATCCGATTTCTTCCATTATTGAACTGTATATGGAAATGCGTGAAGGAAAGGACTCTATAGAGTTTGGTTGACATAGCTATAGTAGTTTCCGAGATATGTACTAAAAACTCAGTAGGGGGCGAGGCCACGCCCACTTTCCAAAAAAATTACGTCGAAATATGCCCCTCCCTAATGCGATCCTTTGTGCCAAATTTCACTTTAATATCTTTATTTATGGCTTAGGTATGACACTTTATAGGTTCTCGGTTTTCGCCATTTTGCGGGCGTGGCAGTGGGCCGATTTTGCCCATCTTCGAACTTAACCTTCTTATGAAGCCAAGAAATACGTGTACCGTGTTTCATCATGATATCTCAATTTTTACTCAAGTTACAGCTTGCACGGACGGACGGACGGACATACAGACATCCGGATTTCAACTCTACTCGTCACCCTGATCACTTTGGTATATATGTATGTATAACCCTATATCTGACACTTTTAGTTTTAGGACTTACAAACAACCGTTATGTGAACAAAACTATAATACTCTCCTTAGCAACTTTGTTGCGAAAGTATAAAAAAGTTTGTGTACTTTGAAATTGGACTACGCAGTCCAGTATAATACGCAAAAACAAATACGTACATATTTATGTATTTAAGGCGGCCTACACAATCCAATAAAATATGTGAAAACAAATGTTTGTTTTATATTTTGAATAATCAAATAATATTTATCTTTTCTTTCAGATGTTATTAATATTTTTATTTAATTAATCTTTGCTTTCAGAGTAAATTCTATTTGTATTTAATATATTTTATTTTTTCAGTTAACATTAGTCTTCTTTCAAATGTTATTATAATTTTATACAATTAATCTTTCTTTTTCTTTTAGATATGAGAAATTCAATGTAATTATTATTTTTCAGGTTTTAATAACCTTTGTTGTATTTTTCGGTTAATTTCTTCGCACTCACCGTTCGGAATTACAAGAAAAAAAGGCAACACACTATTCCGCCAAAAATCGCACAAAATGTATTTTATTAAACTTTATGTATACTACAAATTAATTTGCAAAACTCTCAAAATGTATTTCACTGAACTTTATGTATAATACAAATTAACTTTGAATTGTAAAATTGGATGTTGGCACGAAATTAAAAGTTGGCAATCGGGGTGAACAGCACGGCTTTTGTTGGCGGATCGCAAAAAGGAAGAAGTGACCAAATTGTTTCTCCGCCCCTTTTGTTCCCTTTTGGTTGTGGTGAAAAATGCAGTGGTAATGTAGTTATGTGTGATGTGGATTGTAGGTGGTGTAGAGTGTGGTGAATGAAGCGTGCTAGTGACGTATATTTTAATGCGGTGAGTGTAGAGTTTTCTGGATGCGGGATTATTGTTGTGGTTAGGTGCTCGATGTTGGTTATGTGTTGTGTGGGCCAGGCGACTGAAGCTCATTTAGCCACAGGTATTTGGCTTTTATAATCTTTTTTCAGATGATAATTATTATTTTTAATTAAATATATTGTGTATTGTTTGTATTAAAAATAATAAAATAAAAAATTTAAAAATTAAAATATTTTGTTTGAAATTTTAAGAAATTTTTAAAGTAGGAATCAAAAAATGCAACCCTGCTCCAGACGTCGATTGGGGATATTAGAGCAGGACAGATATACTTTTTTATATGACACTGCTGAATGAGCGCAACAGAGATGTATGATATCATGTATACGTACGTGTGAGGGGAAAAGTGGGTAGAATCTTCACGCGGCCTATGGCAATCCACCCACATGTTTACCTACTTTACTACCAACTGATTCACTGGTTTTTTACCCGCTCATGATTGACAGGGTGTTTACCTAAATGCGATGAAAAAAGTTTTTTTTATTTCTTGATTTATTTGAATGAGTGCGAAGGAGAAAACATAATTGTCAATAGTGCCAAAAGCAAACCCCAAAAAGGATAATAAAAAAACGATTGAAAGACCATATCGTTCGTGATCGTACCATAAAGGAGACTCGTACAACAAGAAGGTAAGTGAATGATTTTTATGTGATTTTTTTTTAAATAATATGAAAATAATTACTTCATTTTTTTTTATAGCATTGGAAGTCAGAACTGAATTGTAAATAGCAGCAGCCGCAATATCATCAGAAGCAGCAAATATCAATTGTAAAGTAAGTATGTGAAAATAAGTGTGTGTTGTTTGAAATTGGATTGCGCGGTCCAATATAATACGCAAAAACAATAATATAATAAGTGAAAACAAATGTTTGTATTATATTTTAAATAATCAGATAATATTATTCTTTTCTTTCTGATATGATTTTTATATAAATAATCTTTCTTACAGTGTCAATTCTATTTGTATTTAATATATTTTGTTGTTTTTTCAGATAATGTTAAGCTTTTCTTTCAGGCTTTATTATCATTTTATATAATTAATCTTTCTTTTCAGATATTAATAATTTTTTTATTGAACATACATATGTACAGAATTACAGTAAAAAATGTTTATTAATAAAGAAAAAAAATTTCAATTGAAATTGTTTCGAATTTTCAAAATATTTTAAATTAGGAAAGAGAAAATGCAGCCCTGCATCAGCCGTCGATTGGGGATATTAGAGCAGGACAGATATACTTTTTTATATGACACTGCTGAATGAGCGCAACAGAGATGTATGATATCATGTATACGTACGTGTGAGGGGAAAAGTGGGTAGAAACTTCACGTGGCCTATGGCAATCCACCCACATTTTTACCAACTTTACTACCTACTGTTTCACTGGTTTTTTAACCGCCCATGGTGGGCAGGGTTGGTCTTTTAAGATTTTATCAAAACTTCAAAGCAAATAAATACATACACATGTATGTATTTAAATATATAACTTCTGAAACCTTTATTAATTAAATGTTTACGAATAATACTACAAATATAACATAAACAAATTTATCGGAATTAATCATTAAATGGGTCAAATTGCACATACATATATATGTACATTAGGGTGATTCAAAAAAAAATTTTTTTTTTTCAATTGGTACTCGCAAAAATAGGTTCCTAGACACCTCTAAGAAAGCCTCTCCAAATATGAGTTTTTAATTGTAACGGGAAGGTCCTCCGCCTAACGGTTTTCTATTTTTTCTTATTATCAGATAGAAAAATTTATATCTCGCTTCCAACTACTTGAAAAAATATTTTGTTAATTAGGTTTTGTAGGAAATTGAATGCTCTAAAATATGGTCTCTTATTATTTTTTCGTAAACCCAACCGTTTAAAAGATATTAACGGTTGAAATTTGACTATTTTTGGAAAAATTCTTTTTTTTTTTCTTATTAATTTTATAACTCAATGAAAAAAAAATTATTATGAATGATGAAACACATAGTTTTGTAGGAAATTTACTGCTCTATAAAAATGGTCTACTATGATTTTTCGATTAAGCTAAGCGTTTTCGAGATATTCATCGTCAAACATCAATGCATATTAGGGTGGATCAAATAAAATTTTTTTTTTTTTCGTTTGGTACTCTGAAAAATAGGCTCTCCTAGACACCTCTAAAGAAAACCTCTCCAAATAACCGGAAGGACGGCCATTGTTCATAACCTCCATGAAATATTTCCGTATCACACGCTAGCACTTTGAGATGAATGCCTGAACTTGCCTCTTGGGCTTGTAATTGTGGTAACTCTACACTACTGTGGGGAGTAGGTGAAATTGACTTAATAAGTTTTAATTGATCTGATATCATTGCTTTTGTGTCTTCATAGCGGTCTAAGCAATTTTCGTATTTGGCGTAAGCCGAAGATTTGAAATTTTCAGGTAGATCTGATTCATCAGTTTCTACTACTGCGTCGTATGCAGCTTGGAGGCGTGTCCAAAAATTGTCAATAGATTTATTTTTTATTTCTAGCACCGATTCAGAGTTGTCCTGAATCGGTGAAGATGCAAATCGAGTGCAGTATTTAATTAAGCTGTCACTCTCAGAAATGAATTTAATATACGAAATGTCTTTCCCCTTTTTTTGCTTTGTAGCACCTTGCTTCGAGCGTGTAGCTTCTGCAGGTGTACATGGACTTTTGTCATCCGTAATCATTTTTGGAATTCTTAAGAATTCTGCTTTAGATTCTTTTGAATCTGTGCTCATTCAGAAAATTTGAATTAACAAAATATATATGTATATTAGGGTGATTCAAAAAATTTTTTTTTTTTTTTCAATTGGTACTCGCAAAAAATAGGTTCCTAGACAACTCTAAGAAAGCCTCTCCACGAATGGGTTCTTAATTGTAACGGGAAGGTCCTCCGCCCACGTTTATTTTTTCTATTATCAGATAGAAAAATTTATATCTCGCTTCCAACTACTTGTAAAAATATCTTTGTTCACTAGGTTTTGTAGGATATTGAACGCTCTACATGGTCTCTGTACGATTTTCTTCGTAAACCCAACCGTTTAAAAGATATTAACGGTTTGAGCTTGGACTATTTTTGGGAAAAATTGTTTATTTCTTAAGTGAATTTTATAACTCAATGATTATTGGTGAAATGATGAAACACATAGTTTTGCAGAGAAATTTATTGCTCTATAGATTTGGTCTGTACTATGAGTTTGATTGTTGTCGATTAAATTAAGCGGTGACGGGGTCTTCATCGTCACACTTCAATGCATATATAGGGTGGACTCAAAATAAAAATGTGTTTTGGTACTCTGGAAAACAGGTTCCTAGACACCTTCTAAGAAACGCCTCCAAAGTTTCATCTATTCATAATAATTTTTTTTCATTGAGTTATAAAATTCATAAAAAATAAAAAATTTTCCCAAAAATAGTCAAATTTCAACCGTTAATATCTTTTAAACGGTTGGGTTTACGAAAAAAATCATAAGAGACCATATTTTAGAGCATTCAATTTCCTACAAAACCTAATTAACAAGATATTTTTTCAAGCACTTGGAAGCGAGATATAAATTTTTTCTATCTGATAATAAGAAAAAATAGAAAACCGTTAGGCGGAGGACCTTCCCGTTACAATTAAAAACTCATATTTGGAGAGGCTTTCTTAAAGGTGTCTAGGAACCTAGCTCTTTTCAATAAATAAGAGCTGTTATTTCCGAAAACGAATTTTAGAATGCGTTTATTGCTTTTATTGCTCGCGTTTGTATTTACTTCCTTTTTTTTTGAAAAAATATTTTTTTTGTTTACGGTTTTATCCGCATGCCCTTGTATCAGCGCGCACTGAAAACTAGGTCAATATCCTTTGTACATACGTGTGGATGTTATGTGCATGTAATATGAGTTAAATGAAATATGCAATTATGCTTGTTCTTGTTTGACAATGAACAAGAAAATGCTCGGAAATCGCCAAATTGGACTTTCAATATATGTATATATGTATGTACAAAGGTATGTAGTATGCGAACTATTTACTTTGTTTCCCAAATATTGTTCTTATTTACCGCAATGTTCATTTATTTTTCTTCTCTGTATTGTATAATTGTATCCTATGTCTATAGGTATACAGGCATTGAAAGATATACGGCAATATATAAATATAATTCGCGTTAACGTATTCGCGTTTATATAAATATGCGAAAGCGAGAATGTCAAATAATATATAATATATGTATATATAAGTTTGCTTTTTGCTATGTATTGCGTTTGCGGATATATATATATGTATGATTGTATTTGCTCTTTTTATGCTTTATTCTTCTTTATGCCTTTGCAAACTTTTTCGGAAGCAATCCCTCTCACAGCTTAATAAGCAGAAGCAGTATTGTCTGTATAATTTGCAATTATCCCTCTCACGGCTTAATAATCCGAAGCGGTATTGCATTTGCAAGTATCCCTCTCACAGTTAATAAGCCGAAGCGGTATTGCCAGAATGTTAGGAAGTATGCACTGTTGCACTTTAGGCTCACCGCACTTTTAATTTAACTCCTCGTGTTGTTGTATGTACCTATGTTTTATATATGCATTTGGTTTTTTACTGTCACTCACATTTGCATCTTTTTGTTTAAATTTGTTGTGTCACTGCACTGCACTGTTTTAACCAATGTGCCTTTCTGTAGGCTCGAAGGACCAATGTAAATCTTTGCACTCACCCTTTTGATTTTATACCACCAATACCGTCAGTAGCGCAAGAAAATAAAATAAAATAACCCAACTTATCGAGGGGGTGTGACTATTGTGTCCGGGTGACACCAACAGATTTTTATTGCCAAGAAAAGAACACAAAAACAAACACTCGTGCTGATTATATAATAATCGTTAATATAGAAATTGGTAAATTAAATTGCGGCGTGGATCCTGATGATGGCGGATTGGAAACGGGACGCGCAGAGAAATAGTCACAAACCGATCGCTGTTAATGTCTGTAACGAACGAACGAACTGAGCGAGTCGATCTGTTTATCGGTCCTTCTTGGAAACCGTCGGTTCTGAATCGGATGATGTGATGGGTGTTGGTGTACATGTGTGCTGATGTGTGTAGATGTCGGTGTGTAATGCTCTCACGAGTAGTGTAGGACGTGGGTTGTAAGCGTACTGTGGTGAAAGTAGCGTGTTAGTGACGTAAGTTTGAGTCGATGTGGTGTGATGTGGTGAAGGTTGCGTGTTAGTGATGTAAGCTGTGAAACGATATGGTGTGTGTGTTGAGGTCGGGGGGAGGATGCTCATTTGTAAATAAAGATATTAAAATGAAATTTGGCTCAAAGGATCGCATTAGGGAGGGGCATATTTCGACGTAATTTTTTTGGAAAAGAGGCGTGGCCCCGCCCCCTACTAAGTTTTTTGTACATATCTCGGAAACTGCTATAGCTACATATGTCAACCAAACTCTGCAGAGTCGTTTCCTTCAGGCATTTCCATATACAGTTCAAGAATGGAAGAAATCGGATAATAACCACGCCCACCTCCCATACAAAGGTTATGTTGAAAATCACTAAAAGTGCGTTAACCGACTAACAAAAAACGTCAGAAACACTAAAATTTACGGAAGAAATTGCAGAAGGAAGCTGCACCCAGGATTTTTTTAAAAATGGAAAATGGGCGTGGCCTCGCCCACTTATGGACCAAAAACCATATCTCAGGAACTACTCTACCGATTTCAATGAAATTCGGTATATAATGTTTTCACCCTGATGACATGTACGAAATATGGGTGAACTCGGTTCACAAGAGATCATCTTACCCGCATTACTTCAGAATAACCTAACAACAAAATACAGTCGAAACTCTCATAACGAACGAAGTTTTCTTTATTACAAAGCAATTATAAGAACACTGTGTTCTGGGTCTACAAGTACTATGAGTGTAAAATAATCTTCATACAACGAATTTTCCTATAGCGAATATTTCCATATAACGAAGCATTTTTTGCGACCATAACTTCAAGATTAAAGCGTTTTCAATCTCCATATTACGAATTTATTCAAATAATTTTTCGTTTTTATTTACATACATCACTGGTAGGCAAAACCGAACGCACGCGCACAAAAAAGAAATCGGCGTCGCTTTGTTGTGTATTATTGGTGTTGTTATTCTTGCTCTGTCTGTACTTTGTTGTTTTCACAATGCACAAGGAGAGACTGATGCTTTGAACCGTTTATTTTAAATAAATTTGAAGGTGTATTTCGGGGAACTACCGAACTATGCAAGTGTCAACCGAAATCATTACCATCTCTCATATTTCTTGCTGTCATTATCAGTTTGCATTTGCATATCGCGATAGTAAGTTGTAAAATGACTCCACGCATAAGTATCACTGTAGAAAAAAGCATTGATCATAAAAGAAGTTGAAAAGGGAAAAGCTTCGAAAAAAGACATTACTAAGAAATTTGGAATTCCTTCCAGTAGCTTATCTACGATTTTAAAAAACGTGTTAACCAGTGTCACAGATAATGCATCCAGTATTAATGAAGCTTCGTATTTGTACTTTTGAGGATATTGACGTAGCAATGTTGAAATGGGTATGCGCGGCACCTGGTCGGAATCTTCCTCTATCTGCACTAATACTGAGAGAAAAAGCTAAACAATGCGCTGAAGCATTGGGTCACGGAGAATTTGAAGTAAGTGTAGGCTGGCTTGAAAAATTTAAAAATCGTCCGGGATTGTTCAAAAAACATTGTGTGGTGAAAGTGTTGATGCCAACATCCAAACTCCAGATGAATGGATAAGGAATTTCTTGCCAAAATTGTTAGAAAAATATGACGAAAACGAAATCTTTAACGCCGTCTAAAAATGAGAAGTGAATTGGGGGGAAAAACAGCAAAGAGAAGATTACTTTTATGGTGGCATGCAATATGACCGGTTTGGAGGAAGTTAAATTGCTTTTATATAAAAGGCCAAGAATCCGAGACGCTCCAAAGGAATCAAGTCTCCAGACGTGGATTATGAATTTAATACGAAAGCATGGATGACAAGCCAGATTTTCTGGCTTTTGAAATTGAACCCAAAGTTCGCTTCTCAACAAAGAATTGTTCTGCTTTTTGTTGACAACTGCGCTGCGCACCCTGTTTTGGTGATATTGATGTAAAGGACCAATTGAAATTGCTTATTTGATGACTTCGTTTTTCAGCCAATGGATCAGAGCATAATTTGTAACATTAAAACGCATTTTGACAAATGTTTTGTCACAAATGGAGAAGAAAGAACCAGGACCACTACAAATAAAAAATGTTAGAAGG
>NW_024396595.1:24142-34566 GCF_016617805.1 Bactrocera tryoni
ATTATATAGTCGGGATCTCTGATAGAATCATCGCTGCTGAGTCCATTTCGAATGGTTGCGGAGATGTATTAACGATCTGAGTTGAGAACAATTTGCACGTAAAATTGCGTGGAAGATTAGCAACTCCACCAATCTAAACTACATGATGTCTCATTCGATTTTAACGGGATCGTGAAACATATTTAAGAATAAGTTATCGCCTGTGAAACGGAAAATGGCTCGTATGAAATTGAAGCTCTCCAGAGGGGCCATTGATGTAATTCACGCGTTCTGAAACTCTTTTAATGACAAAAAAATGTAAGCTGAATTGTAATAAAACTTATTTCAAACACTTAGAATATCGGATAAATTTTAACCTACCTTAGTCTTCCATTGTGTTTTCGAATTTCCACTATGTAAATATGTACTGCAAAAGCGCCATTCAGCAATTTTGCTAAGCAAGCACTTGGAACGCAAGGCAAATCAAGTTAAATTGTTACTTGCAAATACCTCGTTTGCAGGTAAATACGATATCTTTTGGTTATATAATCTTAATGATAAGAAAACACAGCACGAAACAAAAGCACAACTTAAGTTATGGTAGGCATTAGAAAAAAATACTTTGGATAAAACAACACAAGTATACTTATGTAAGTTTCCGAACAACAAACTTACTTCGAAATAAAAGCACAAGTTAGATATACTATTTTTCCGCACGCAAAAATGAACAAACCAGCCGCTCCGCTTGTTGAATGTGAACTGGAGAACAAAGCACAAGTGAGGCGAAAATCAGTTGATATCAGGAGCATGGGGATGTTGTTATTCCCTGTGCAATTTGCAATCACTTTGATTTGATAAGTTTTTCTTTCGTTAATATCTCGCTAACTATTGGAGTGATCTTTATAAGATTTTGACACAATGTGAAATCAAGTATGGAGATTCCAACCATGATAATAACTCATTTTGGCCAAAAGTGGAGTTGTGTGGTTATGGCTTGGGACCACAGAATTTATTTATTTCTGATTCTGTAAGACCTCTGGGACGCATATCTAAAAGAAAAAAAAAATTGTTACTTTGGACAAATGTTGCTTATAAGCAACATTGTGTTTATAAAATTCCTGGAATCACAATATTACACATGTTTAATATTGAGGGTTCCGGATTGGGTGTTGCACCCCACGTTTATTAACATGAGGACTGATCACTTTACAGCAAATCAGCCCTCACTTTATACACAACTTTTGCATGTTTACAATTAAATGTGTTTTTTTTATAAAAATTGTCTTACGAAATAGATGATGAGATGATTTACAATTTTGATGAACGTGGAATGATGTGCCCGATTGTCTCTGATTTGATTCCAAAAAAATGTCGATGAATGCACTTATACACTTGATGATTGAAAAAAAGAAAAAGGGGAGAACCCAGCCACATTTTCCATTTATAGCGTGGCTAGAGTGTTGCAACTGTTTAACAGTGTGACCAGAGTGGGCAATGCATTGGCAATTGTATAATGGTGTGACCAGAGTGTTGGCAATTCACTGGTAATTGTATAATAGTGTGACGAGAGTGTGGGCAATGCATTGGCAATCCGTAACACACACAATTTTGTTCTGTAAATTTTATTTCATTTTCTTACTTGTTATTTATAAAATAAACCACTTTGTATAAAGAAATGGCAGTCAGTTTACTTTTTATTTAACTTTTTCTAAAGCTTATTTTTGTCACTTTCTTTTCACAAGTTTTTACGCAACTTTAGCTAGTTATCAAATGAACACCTGTTAAGCTATCGTCATGAAACTTGGCAAACTAGTGCTCGCAGATATCCGTTAGAGACGAAAAACAAAACCGATTGCAAAAATATTGATATTTCGAGGAGTTATCGACAGAAATATGCAATGTTGCCTATAAGCAACAAATGACATGAAAGGGTTAATGTTTGAATAAACCCTAAAAAAGTTAAATTTTGGATTACTTCATGTATTTGATTTTTATTTCATACATAGCTATTCGTTCGTCTTTTTCTATTTCTAGCCTTTTTATTTTTTCATCTTGCTCCAATTTAATTTTCTTAAGTTTTAGCTCTTCTTTTTTCAATTCAATTTCAGCTTTTGATATTTTTGGGTGCTTCTCCAACTTTTCTTTTTCAAATTGAAGCTTTTCTTTTTCCAACTCCATTCTGTTCTGCTGGTAAACCATCAAACAAGCCGCTGATGTTTTGGGAGCCTGCATTTTCATTTTTTAGACATGGTTTTAACTGATTGTGGAAAATCAGCCCCAAGTGGGATTGGTTGCTGCGAAACTGTTGGCGGTGGAACTGCTGGCGGCGAGGCTATTGGCGGCGGTTTTGCTGGTGGGGAGATTATTTCCAGTGGAAATGCTGATGGCGAGGCTATTTGCGGTGATATTGCTGGTGGAAAGACTATTGCCGGTGAATGTACTGGTGGCGAGTCTATTGGCGGTGAAATTGCTGGTGGAAAGACTATTTGCGGTGAATGTGCTGGTAGGGAAATTGTTGACGGCTGTGGCGCGAAAAGCAGCAAGTCATTGCCCATGTCGACAGCGCAGAAAATATTTTGCGCATGCGATTTAGCTCCGAAAATTTTGTTTAGGGATTGTAATGGGGACACATTTTTACAATTTTTTCTGTAAAAGATTTAATCACTTGGGTAAGTTCCCAAAGCACTTTCAATTCTTATTGTTTACCTTCAAAACTGCCAACGCCCACATCCATTTCATCAATTCCAGCGCCAGTTGAGGTGCGATAATCATTCGCTTTTTTAAATGTACTAGGTGATGTACCTTCCACCGCAGCAAGTCCGTCGTGGCTTCGATACCCTTAACCACAATGCATTTTTTGTGCTGCTGGAGCCTAATAAAAGTAAATAAATAAGCATTTATACATTTCAAACTTCTTCAAATGTTTAAATCAATTTCATCTGCTTCCTCCAAAAAATCCAGAAGCTTGTTGATTTCTTCCTTTGTCCATTTTTTGTTCGGCCGCTCCCTTTTCACTTTTTTATCGCTCATATTGCTGTAAATAGTTTTATTAAGTTTTAAATTGTCAATTCTTTCAAATTTCTTTTATTACCAAAAATTTTACCTGACGCGCCAAAAATCGAAACAAATATGTATGCAAAAAAATCAGCTGTTTGAAATGCAATACTAATTTACACATATACAATAGAAAATGATGACAGATAGTTTATTCAATAAACATTTATTTTCTTTATACACAAAATTTTATCGAAATATTTGTTTGAAATCACGCTGTTCTCGTGATCCTCGTGCACGAACTTCAGCTGTACGAATTCTTTGAGCTGCATTTCTTTCTGCTCTCTGTTCGACTGATTCATGAGCTCTTTCAGCACGTGCACGTCGAGTCTTTTTGCTACGGGCGTTAAGGCTAGATTTCTTGGGTGGTGTAAAAATAGTAATTGAATTTTTAATGTGAATGAGTTTCACTGTTCTCTGATTTTGTAGATTATATATTTGGCTGTATTTATGTAACTGTAAATTAGAAGTAAAACAAAATGTTAATTATTAATTGTGGAGACGATTAATTTGAATAATAACTATCCTTTCATCTAAGTTGGACCAAATTACATGTATATGCCAACTTTCATGAATACCAGTTGTTTAAGATTGCCGAGATTAAGTTCTGGTTTTGGGTGTAGCACCCCACGTTTATTATCATGAGGACTGTTCTAATTTATCAGCCCTCACTTTATACACATAGCCTTTGAATTATTACATAATTAAATTATTAATTATATAAAATTAGTCTTACACAATAGTTGTTAAGATGATTTATATCTTTTGATGTAAAGCAAATGATGTGTCCAAATTGCCTCCGATTTTTATTCCAAAAACCAATGTTGATGAAATGAACTGGAGTACACTTTTATGATTGCAGGAAAGAAGAAGGGGAAGAACCCAGCCACATTTCTTCCATTTATAGCGTGGTTAGGGAGTGTTGTAACTGTATAACAGTGTGATCAGAGTGTCGGCAGTGCATTGGCAATTTTATAATAGTGTGACTAGAGTGTGGACAAAGCATTGGCAATCCGTAACACCAGTTGACACGTTTTTGAGTTCATTCGGAACATACACACGGACACTGGATTTTTATATATTATTATTTATACTTGAAAATATTTATTTCGTAGGAATGATTCGCCTTCTCACTTTAGCTCGCCTAATATAAAATTCCTTTATTTTTGAAAATATTTACGATATCGTGAGTCACTCGCGGACGGATGCGTCGATGGTTGAGAATATGAAATAAGAAAGGAAATATGTCAGTAAAAGAAAACACCAAGTTTTGTGCTTAATATGATATATGAATATACAACCAAGTTTTGTTCTTTATTGAGTTTTGATTATTACAAATTACTTTACATTCGCTTGTGATAGTGATGATGCTGATTATTATGGTGGCCGGTGGATGATGTCCTTGTTCGCTCCGATCGCTAAGTAAAAGTGACAAGACCGTGACTAGCAGAATCGCTTGCTAAGCCATTGAGTCAAAACTAGCGGGAGGTTTTAACGAAACCATTGCCAGTTGAGTGAAAGCTATTAACAGCTAACTGGCAATGGTTTGTTATATACTCACTAGGGGTGGTAAAAAGAAATTAGGCGCTGGCCTAAACATACCGGCCCCCTTGCGGTGAGCAACAAAAAAAATTACGTGTCCATCGACCACCATAACGATGTACAAATTTATAACACAATCTTAGTAGATAAATAGAATGTAGAAAATATATTATAAATTCATTTATTTATTATTATAATTATATATATTTTTTTTTTTAAATAAGAATCCAAAAAAACAAAACGATAGCCATAACTTAGTACCGGGCCGTACCCGAAAGCACCCAGCCGAAAATGGAGCCCTGAGCGAGAAGCTGCCCAAACGTTTGTGGCATGACCTGTTGGGTCATGATGCGGGAGTATACATCCGCGCCGAGCACCAAGCGTATCGGCGACGACTTGTAGAAGTTTGGATCCGCCAGTTTGATGTGGGTGTATGGGGCTGCTAGGTCGGAGTCCAACGTGGTGGTCGGGCTGATGCGCATATAGTTGTGCATTACCCTTACATGCGTCGATATGCGGGTATTCGTCCCATGTCTGCCTCGCAGTACTAAAAGGCAGCCGCGTTGACCACCGATATCAGTCTGCACTCCAGTTGCAGTTCCCTTAAAAGGTCGCGTGCGCAATTAGTGACGTAGGGCACATGCGTCTATGAGAGCCCTGACTAAATGTAGGCGTCCTCTTTGCCTCGATCTTTACCACCGCCGTCGGTAAAATGGCTGTCGTTGGCAAAGAAGGGCAAAGAAGTCTGGCCGGGTTGGCGCTTGGCGACGGTGCAGACGGCGTTTGAGCGAACGACGTTCGTGTCGCAGAAGGGGGCGGAAAGTCCGGGTTTCCGTTCCCCCCTCGCTGTGATGGGCGGAAAGGCCGTGTTTCCGCTCCGGTTTCAAATCGTTCTCCCTCCTCCGGTTCTGGCCTAGTCTCCGTTCCAGGGTCTGACGCATAGATGGAGAGAGCATCATCGGAACTCATTTGTTCGCTCCATGAAGTGTTTTGAGGGACTGCGGGGCGGCGACGGGTATTCTCCCCGATGTGCAGCATTGTGTGGTGCTTCTCGTGGCAGCGCCGGCACCGTGCGTCGCTGGAGCAATTCGCTGTCCTGTGGTTGACCGCAAGGCAGTTGACACAGTATTTGCCTATGAGTGCCTCCCGTAGGCGCTCTTCCGGTGTCTTGGCCCGGAAGGACGAGCAGAGCCGCAATGGATGCTTTCCCTTGCACAGCGTGCAAGAAAGCGGGTACCGGCTTGGGTGTAGCGCCGCGGTCTTCTTCAAGGTCTGTTGAGCAGGCAACAACTTCATAGCCAACATTGCGGAAATCAGACACGCGATCCGACTCGAAGGACCAGTGAATATTCTCGAACGGTCGACGAGT
This sequence comes from Bactrocera tryoni, assembly GCF_016617805.1. Classification (NCBI taxonomy): domain Eukaryota; kingdom Metazoa; phylum Arthropoda; class Insecta; order Diptera; family Tephritidae; genus Bactrocera; species Bactrocera tryoni. The sequence goes on from NW_024396595.1 coordinate 30,087, forward strand.
CACTCGCGGACGATGCGTCGATGGTTGAGAATATGAAATAAGAAAGGAAATATGTCAGTAAAAGAAAACACCAAGTTTTGTGCTTAATATGATATATGAATATACAACCAAGGGCCTATTTCACTAAACTACAAGTTCACAATTACAAGTGTTTTTGCATATGAAATTGTGAACTTGTGAATCATTGTGTTTCATAAAAATACAATTACAAGTTTGTAGCTACAAGTGAATTCTACAAGTCACAAGTCTACAAATGATACTTTTACAAGTGATCTTGTTTCACTAAACAAAATTTGCACTTGTACACTTGTAGAATTGTAGAAAAAAACCTTAGGGTCGACGGAGACCCTAAGAAAAAAATTTACAAGATACAAGTGAATGATAAATTGATTTAGATTTTGATTTATAACAAATTGTTCTTAAAAATTAGTTCAAATGAATACAAAATCAAACATATTTAATATTTTATGACACATATATTATAAATAAATGAACACGTGTGCAAGTGAAACTTATATTATATTAAGAAGCTCATATTTTTTGTGTGTTTGCAAAATGAACTTATTATACGATTTTAGTGATGAAAGCGATAATGAAATCACATTAAAAAGGAGAAGACTATTTAGGCCACGTCTGGAATATGAATTCCTGGAATCCACGTTGGAGTATAATGAGCGTTTTAGGCTAAAACGTGAAAAATTTGTTTTGTTGTTAAATTTGTTGTGTCCAATACTGGAGAGGAAGACAAGTAGAAGCCATTCTCTAACGGTGCAACAGCAGCTGCTGATTACGTTACGCTGGCTAGGAACAGGAACCACATACCATGCAATAGGTGACTTGCATGGTGTGAGCAAAGCCACTGTGTGCAGAGTGGTAAAAAGCGTAGTTACTGCAATAAATACCGCCTTGTTTGCAACGTTTCTAAGATGGCCAGAAAATGTGGATCAAGTGGTTACTAAATTCTACTTGATCAGAGGCATGCCGTTAGTTTGTGGCTGTTTGGACAGCTTTACTAATAAAAATAGATGCACCCAAAGAGTATGAAGAAGCTTATGTTGATAGGCATGGTAATAGATCCATTTCGTGTATGGTGGTTTGCGGACCCGATCTCCAGTTCTATTACTCCTATGCACATTGGTCTGAGACTACTCACGACTCTCGCGTCTTGCGGAATAGTTGTTTGTTCCGCAGAATGGAAAACGGCTGGCGTCCAATTCAGAATGGAATCATTCTAGGTGATTCAGCATATCCGCTAAAAGATTGGCTGATTCCTCCACTATCTAATAATAGAAGATTCCTCAATGCCCATAAATCAACCAGAAGAGTTGTGGAAAATGCAATTGGTATTTTAAAGGAAAAATTTCCCATTTTAAATTATTTGCGGGTGAGCCCAGAAATGGCCTGCGATGTTTTTACTTGTGCGGTCACACTTTTAATTTTCACGCACTGGGAAGATGAAACTACACAATTACCCAACCTTAGTGACTCCGATATTGTGAAGAGACAGCCAAACCATAACAGACATTGCGGTCGAGCTAGGCTACAAATTATTTTAAATTGTTTTAATTAATTTACAAATAATAAAAATATTAATAAAAAAAAAAGTATAAAGAACAAAAAGTTGTAACTAAAAAAATAAGGGGGTGTACGCCCCCTTACGGCGAATACATTTTTGCTCCAAAATTTTAATCTGAAGAGCTTTATTTTTCAAGTGAAAATTTTTATTCTGCAGCTTCAAGTTTTCGATCTGGCACTCCACCTTTTCATCCATCTTCAATTTTTTAATTTCTGCTTCCCCGTGGGCCGGAGAGCCATTTTCCATACATCGCTCTCTAAATTTAAAAAAGATAGGACAAATTTTAAATATAATTTAATGGTACTCACTTCTTTTTCGGGAGCTCTCAGGCATAGACACTTATTTTTCTTCCTTCTTGGTAGCAGTCACTTCCGTAATTACCAACGGTGAGTTACTGTCATTGCTTTCATTTAATGTGATGCCAATCAAATCTTGCAATGACATATCCTCACCATCATTCTCTTGGGGCCGAATACCATCGCAGGTTGGTGACTCCTTCCCAATCACTTCTAAGACCAGGGTATCCAACTCGGATAATTTACAGCCCCTGCCTCCAGCCGCCCCTGTCTTTCTGGAGTTGTCCCTTTTAGCCTTAATTTGCAAAATTGCTATATAAATTTTTAACACTTTTTTTAATTAAACTCACCAGTGTCGCCCGTTTGATATTTGCCCAAAAAACATCACGTACGTATTTGGCGTCTTTTGCACTTGAAACCAGTCCAAGTGCAACACACCTAATACGCATGTTCTCCCACTCTTCCATTTTCATCACTTTGGTAAGTTTATCGCTAAACTTACCAAAGAGAATGTCTTTGGCAGCTAAGATCTCCCGCACTAAACCCGCAAATAAACTTGATCGCCTCCAAAATGTTGTCGAAATCAACAATTTTCTCTTGTTTGGGATATTACCGCGGCATAATAACTAAAAAAAAATTTTTCGGAGCACGAAACTATCAGAAAATGTTGAAAAACTATTGTGTTGTTGAAATTCTGCACGAAAAATCACTTATACACGTCAAATATATGAAGTTAGCATGTCAAATGTAAAAAACTGGCCCGACATTCCCCGTAATAATTGGCTCGAGATTCCCCAAACGCTCATATTTGCAAAATGGCGGTGGATAATGAGCACAATGTAAATTCGTGCAAAATTTCTTTTGTGTGTCGTTGGCAAAAGATTCTGATAACACCGAATAAAGGTGTGAGTACGGTGTCCGTGATAAGGTGGAAATATCCGCGAGGTGGCTCGTTGTGACATAACGATATGGGACGTGGCTGATGGTATAGTCCCCACTAATGGCCAAGGGTGTTTGTTCTTGGCTTGTTGGTTCTGGTTGGTTGGTTGTAAGTCCGGTGGTAAGTCTGGTTGATGCCAGCCGTGTACCGTGCCCAGACTGACTCTGAGACGTGGGCTGGCTTGGCGTAGCAGTCTCTCGTGTGTTGGGCTCATCTAATATTATAAACATATTTACCTGGCTGAATTTATTGGAAAATGTGCACAGAGTTGAAAAACAAACTTTCGGAGTGTCGAATTTCTTTTTGTTGTCGCAGAGAGGTTATAACACGTGTTCACAGCTCGAGTGCTATATAGAAACTGAGCTTAGTATGAGACGAGCCGATGACAGTTGGTTGCAGCTATCAACCTTAACTAGGGAAAAAAATATCGCGCTGGCCCGGGATTCCCCTACCTGCCCAACATTCCCCACCTTCCTCTTACTTACTTCTTCAACAATATCTCCTTCATTCTCCTCAATTTCTATTGACGAATGGCCGCTTACTTGCACCTCCTGATCTTCCAAAAACGAGTCATCAAAATACCATAACGTCGGTATGTGTATGTCCTCCACAGGAGCGACAAATTTTTCACTTTTCTTTTTCTTTTTAAGTTCGCGGCGGTAAGATGAACGAAATGAATTAATTTTGTACTTTAAATTTTCTAAGTTAGCGTTACCATCAATTTCTTTTAATTTTGAGAGAGGCACTTCATACGATGCATTTTTTTGTTTTTGTTTTTATAGCACTCGCTTTTTATTTGCCACAGTTGTGGAAAACTTCGATGGAGTTCAAAGAACTCTTTCCAAAATTGCACCATTGACACCATTCCTGCACACTGTCTTTTTTCCGACTGAAAAATACACCGCGAGCATCATCCAGCCCTTCACACGATCACACTTGTGTGACACACCAGCAGAAAAATTGAGTGCACAAAATGAAGTTCCGGTTTTGGGTGTTGCACTCCACGTTTATTACCACGAGGACTGATCACTTTTAGTAAATCAGTCCTCACTTTATACACCGCTTTTGGATGGTTACAATTAAATTTATAATTCTTTATAAAAATTGTCTCACAAAATATATTACGAGATGATCCAATTAAAATAGATTTTGTTGATTGCGCACGTGATGTGGCTCGAGTGACTTGAAAAATTAGCACCAGATGTGACTTCTTTCCGTTTATAGCGTGGCTAGAGTGTTGCAACTGTTTAACAGTGTGACCAGAGTGGGCAATGCATTGGCAATCCGTAACAGCTACGATACATTTAAAATTTTTAGTCGGTGCTAATATGTATCGCCGTTACTGTAGCTTCTAAATGCCGAATCACCAATTGGAAATGAACAATACAACTTCTTATACTCTTATAATTGGATACTTACTGGAATCAGAGAACATACATAAGTGCAAATTGAAATCTGTATGATGCTCGATTGCGCGGCTAACATTAATTAATTTTTATCGTTTATTATATGTAGTACCTAGCCCTCACTTCATTTTTGAAAGACTCTTCTTGTTGGTGTGCCAGCCATTTCGCATTTTTAAACAGTAAAACTGTTATGAGAAAATCTAAAAATTGATGCCTATGTTCGAGGCAATCTGCAGTCTCGCAATAATACTCTGGGTATTTA
>NW_024396596.1:0-14681 GCF_016617805.1 Bactrocera tryoni
TTTATAGTTGTTAACCCAATTTATCGAGGAATACAAACCACTGTATTTAAATGTTTCGACATGCACTTACACTCCCGTGAGCAATTAAAAGGAAAAAAGGTGTATTTATTAAGAGTACAATCTATCTGTAATTGTTCTTTATTTTGTCCAATATTACATAAAATTATAGTTTGATTTAGTTAATATCCAACTTGTTGGATCGCTGTAAGTCGGCGTGGGCGGAAGGCTCTCGATCGGAGTCAAAGGTAGTGTTGACCCGGCGCAGTATCGAATCGAAAAGTTGATGTGCGATGAGTATTATGGCGAAATGTTAATGTGCGAACAAAGTATGTTGACATGCGACGAGTGTATAGCGAAAAGTTCAAAGTACAAAATACGTCAGTGTATCATTTTCAATTTCGCCAATATTCCGATTCCCCTCCAGCTGATCGAGTATAATAAAAACATGCACATGCGAATAAACAGATGTGCGAAGCGGTATAACAACCGAATCAGCTGTCCAGACGATGTTATCGCAAACGCGCGGGATGAGTCGCAAAACGAAAAGTGATAAAATGGAATGTTGAATGTTTCCCGTTTTCCATCCTTTTTGAGGAGTTTATTGGTGTATAGGCATGGAGAGTTGTGTTGTTGGGTTCTCAGCTGTGATGAACTAAGCTGCCTTATTAGGGTGCGCCTGTTATTACGGGTAGAGTGGGTGGAAGTTTAACTCATTTAAACACGTGCCCTACATCAGCTACCTACCCGACGGCATTTCGCAAATGATAAAATAAATTTTTCAAGAGCTCAAAGTATACGCTACATCATCTCGAACCTACCTACCCTACGCTTTTGCGCAAATGATTATATCATGATAGCAAATGCCCACATACAGATTTGGCAATGGCAATAACAGTTAGTATTCTATAAATTCTATCCTGTCGAGATGCCGTGTAATAAGTGTATCCGAACGTTCCATTGTTTTGTCATCTCATGTAAAAAGCACGTGAATCCGAACGTTACATTTTTTTGTCCATAAATTTAGAAACTTTTTGCTACGCTCCTACTTTAACATCCTTGGTTTTGTCATCTCATGTTAAAAAAAAGAAACATTTAATTGGAGAAATAAGAAAGTAATAAGTGTATCCGAACGTTCCATTGTTTTGTCAACTCATGTAAAGAGCACGTGTATCCGAACGTTACATTGTTTTGTACATACATTTAGAGACTTTTTGCTACGCTCCTACTTTAACATCCTTGGTTTTGTCATCTCATGTTAAAAAAAAGAAACATTTAATTGGAGAAATATTGAAATACTGCTAAAAGTGATTTTCTTCTCGCTGCTTACAATGCCGAGGAAAAGAAAACGACCTGACATAGGTCGTCGAAGTCGTGTAAATGTGCAACGAGCTACTTTACGCTCCAACCGCACTAATGACCAGCGAGATGCTGATAATGATAACAGTCGTATAAGTATGGGAGAATTACGTTCAAGAGTAAATAACTATCAAGTGGATAGGGGAGAATGGAACGAGTTCGTGCATATCGATCACAACAGCAGCGAGCACGGGATAACGAATTTAATCGATTCCGCAGACGCAATGCTCCTGTAAACCTCGAACGAGGAGCATTTTCCTACGATCCGGAATTTGATTATAGTGCCGACAAATCTGTGACGATTGGAGAAATGTCAATCATTTGTCAACATTGTAAAGCATTAAAGTACAGTAGTGAACCTGCAGGATTATGTTGTGCTGGTGGCAATGTACAATTGCTTCAATTGGTTCCAACACCTGAACCGTTACACTCATTAGTTAATGGGATGGAAAGTGAGTCTAAACACTTTTTGGCTAACATCCAAAAATATAATAATTGCTTCCAAATGACATCGTTTGGCGCAACGCATATAGTACAAGACGGGTTCATGTCTACTTTCAAGGCAGTATACCATAATTGTTTTAGTGAAATTCTAATTTGTATTTGTATCACAATTAATTTAATCAGTTCTTAAACAATTACAGATACAAGGACAAATTCATCACCTACTGGGGGCAATGCTGCCAGTGCCAGATGCAGATCATAAATTTTTGCAAATTTATTTTATGGGCAATCAAGATGTGGAAGTTGATACACGTTGTGGTCATAATCCAACCGTCAAGCGAATCATTGTCCAACAACTGCAAACATTTCTTCACGAGAATAATGAATTAGTGAAGATGTTCAAAATGGCACTGGATCGGACGCCATCAGACAGCCATAATATTGTAATAAGAGCCGACAAAACACTTGCTGGAGAGCATGCAAGGAGGTTTAATTCACCGACAATAGATGAAGTGGCTATTGTCGTTGTTGGAGAGAATTTGCAATCAAGAGATATTGTACTTCATCGCCGGAACAATGAATTGAAACGTGTATATGAAACGCATAGAGCTTATGATGCTTTACAATACCCATTAATTTTCTGGCAGGGAGAAGATGGGTACCATTTTAATATCAAAATGGTTAATCCAACAACAGGTAATTAGATTATCTATCTATCTATATAAATAAAAATGAATTGTTGTTCGTTAGTCTGATTAAAACTCAAGAACGGCTGGACCGATTGAGCTGATTTTGGTTTTAAAATGTTTGTCGTAGTCCAGGGTAGGTCTAAACGGTGAGCAAAAAACAAAAACAATAACAAAAACAATAATAAAAACTATAAAAAAAACTCACATCTATATATATAAAAGAAAGTTGTTGTTAGTTACACCATTTATAACTGAAGAACGGCTAAACCGATTTGGCTGAAAATTGGATCGGAGGTAGCTTAGTACCAGGGTAAGAACATAGGATACCTTTTATCTCTTTATGTCAAAATTTAATACAAGTCATAAATACAAAAATTATATTTTAAATCATAAGCATTTTTTCAAAATTCATGTTTGTAGGAATTATTTGAATATATGCGTACAATTTTAAACAGAATCTTCTTAAAAATAATACAATTGCTAAATATTTGGAATAGAAGAAAAGAACTGCAACCAACTACGCAGTGAAATAGAGTATAACTGGCTCAGTAATCAGTCGTTGAGTATGTATTATACCACGTGCATCCCAAAAGAGTGATGTCATAACTTTTCCAGCCGCCTTTTTCGTTTCCACGCCTGAGGAGTCCACTAGAATGACTGTCGATTGGGCTCCAGTGGGAAATAATGGAGCTATGTTTCTATTACTGACGAAAAATTTCGATTTTATTACGATTAAAGAGCACTCAAATACTTCTCAGAATCAGTTATTCGTTGTGCTTTCGCCACTTTAAGCTTCGAAAATATCTTTTCATCGGTGGATTACCCTGAGCCCAAATTCAACAATATTTTCCCCAAAAAAAGCAGTGCTTTATTAACACACGAAATGCTTTATGATCCATTTTTTGTAAACTAACACAAGTAGCTTTACGAAAATGCTATATCTCATTAACTAATATTTATAATCCAACTAATAGAAATCATATAGATGGTAGTAGTAGTATTATCTATGTATCAGCCACAGTGAAGCGTGGACGGGTCCTCTAGTTATTAATATGTGCCGCAGTAAAAAATATGTAAATACTTTCCATTTAGAAACATAAGAAAATTACTGATGTAATATCTTCAAAAATATTTATATTAAATCAACAATGTATTTAAGGTATTTAATTGAATAAGGATAAACGCTGTATTGATTAAAATCGCTTCGAAAATAAGCTATTAGTTGTCGTAAAAAGTAAAGGACAAAAAATGTTATTGTGGGTGTAGTCGTTAGAATCGATAGCAAATTTAACGCACTCCGAATCAATAAAAACTAGTCAAAAACTGTATTTTAATTATTGAACGTGATCAGAGCGGTTTATTTCGCTGAAAAAATTTAATGTACATATAATCAGGGGTGTTGTGAAATCCAAGACAGAATTGCCTAGCTGTCAGAATTGAAAACCAATTCTGATTTTAAATGGTGTCACAGAATCTGATTGGATTTTCGTCTTTTCGAATATACACAAAACCAATATTCGAATCAGCTGTTTACTAATGTGACAAATATTGTGAATGCAATTTGAATAAAATTTGAAATGAGTTCAGCAACCATTAGCTTTCCTTTTATTTACTTCGTAAGAATAAAATAAATAAATAAATAAATAAAATTTCTCAACCGTCTAACAACACACAGGAATATAAACTGAATATTCAAATCTGTTGGCGATTATCTTCTTGTTTTATTTCTGATAGCAAAACCGATAAAATTGGTTTCGATGACACCCAAAACCGATACAAATTCTGTTTCGAACATCAAACCAATTATATCTGAATTCATGACACCGACTGCTTTTTTTGATCGGTTTCAATTCCGATTCTGACAACTATCAGATTCCACAACACCCCCGAATTACATGGAATTCAGTACGGTAATAACGACATGAATTGAAAATACATACACACATACGTACGAAATTTAATGATGCGAGAAATTCGTACATATGTACTTACATACATACATGTGTACGTACCGAGTTCTTTCACCATACGATCTAATTCAACACGAATGAGGTGGGGTGAGATTCCCACATAGCTTCTAAAGTTTCATTCGGTTGACAGCGAACAAACACACAAACAGGGGTCGAATCGTTACATCCGTGAACGTATCACTTGTCACGTATTATGATATACGTAATCGTAACGCTTATATACGTGATCGTAACGCTTCTATCGTAACCTGGCATGATGACATACGTGAACGAGTATGTAAACGTATCCGTTTGTTCGAAATTTATGGAAATGTTAGCAAATTGCTGTTTAAATTTTGAGTTTTTATCATTTTTAGGAATAAAGAACATAAACAAGAAACCAATGAATGGAATATCTCTTTAAAAATTAAAAAAAAAATTATTTGCATGAACAAAATTTTTGTATTTTAGTTGACAATAAAAATAAATTATCTACAAGGTGAAGAATATATGCATTTTTGATTTAAAATTATTTATTTGGTCGATTGCGGTGAAGCGGTTCGCTACCCCGTTGTCCATTTCTTGTGTGTGATAAGAATCGCAATTTTTGAGGGTCGTAACAAATTGTAAATTTTATGCAGATGTAATGCCTCACAAACGTTAGCAAATCTTCCACTTTTGTGGGGTGATACCTTCCTCTCTTGCCATATCCTCAAATACTCCACTGTCTTTTTAAGATTTCAATGCTTTTTTCAACGATACATCTACAAAGAAAATTTTATTAATGAGGATTCATAACTTTTTTTATACCTACGGCTCTCCTAACTATCTCTGCACTATTTTTTTATGCCCATCACTTTCACTAGAGCTCAAATAAAAAACAAAGTTGGATTAATTTTGATATTTAGTTAGTTTTTGTTAGTTTATTGAAAATTTCGCAACAGTTTTGACAGTTCCGCATCTATTGTGACCTAAAAATACGATCCAAAGCAATGTGGATTTTAAAAACTATTGTGAATTGAAAATACATTACGATCCGTTTGTTATCGTATGTCATAATGCCAATCATCGCATACGATTGACGTATCACGTAATTTTCTTTCGTATGTTTGCCGATCCGTGCACGGATGTAACGATTCGACCCCAGTTTTTTTGGAAAAAGTGCTGCTCTTGTTTAAACAATTTTGGTTAAATAAGAAATGAATCAACTATTTTTTTGGTGCAGAACGAAAGTAAATATTTCAAAGTTTAACTTCAAGTAAGTTTCATTTTAATCGGTGGATTCTTTTATGATGTATGGCTGTGTAATCAAAAAATGTATGGTTTTTTACCACATTTTGTCCGAGTGCCACGCCCCTTTTATATATTTCTTCACATTATAATGACATAAACCTTCCTCTTCAAGCAATCTATCTATTAAAAAAAACCGCATCAAAATCAGTTGCTTAGTTTTCAAGATCTAAACATTTAAGGGGACATAAGGACAGAAAAAGTGACTTTGTTTTATAATATGTATGTAGTGATATGGGAGCTAAGAGAAGTATTGGTCCTATTCAGCCCATTTTTGACGTACTGACATACTATTAGAAGAGAAGGATTATTTCTTAATTTCAGTTATATACATACATATGTACAAGGCGCTTGCCAAAGTAAACAGGAGTAAAAAAAAAAAACAGAACAAATGGGTTTTTCGGTCAAATTAATTTATTTTTATCCAAAATAGTCTCCTTTTGCTTCAATACAGCTTTTGCACGGTCCAAAGCATGTCGAACGAGTGTTTTAGCTCGTTGGCCGGTATGGCAGCCAGTATGCCGGTGCAAGCCTTTTGAATGGCCTCTACGTCTGCATAACGCTTTCCTTTCATGGGCAAATGCATTTTTCTGAAAAGGAAGAAGTCGCACGGTTACATCAGGTGAACACGGGGAGTGGTTAATGGTTAAAATTTTCTTTTTGGTCAAATAATCGGTCATAACATGTCCTTCGAATGTTGGTTTCTGAACATTTTTGGTCGTCAGTCGATTTGTGCGGAACGAACCGTGCACATAATCGTAAGCCCAAATGTTCGGTCAAAATGCGATAAATCGATGTTTTGGAGATGATCAGTTCCATTTCCATGAATTTCAATGATGATTTCTGCTGAATTTTGATGAATTCACGTACAGTTTCAATGGATTTTCCGGTGATCACGGATTTTGATTGGCCCACATGTTGATCGTCATTTATATCCTTTGAAAACGTTGAAACCACTCGTGCACTCTGCTACGGGATAGGCAATCATCACCATAAACTTGTTTCATCAATTGCAACGTTTCGGTAAAAGTTTTAACAATTTAAAAACAAGATTTAATGTTGGCTCTTTGTTCGAAGCTCATTTTCGCACCGACAACACACACATACTGACGTTTAAAACGCAATAACTTCACTTCCAATGTCAAAATATTGAAATGTCATTAAATCCTTACTGGACAATCGATATAGATAGCAGTCGACGTATAGATGGTGTCAACAGGGGGCGTTATATTCAAAAGTCCTTTACTTTGGCACTTTTTGATATATGTGTATGTACCTTATATGTACCGGGGTCTAAATATTCGGTACCTAGGAGCTTGAACAGTTTCAATTGGATGTAAACAATTGGTCATAAGGTGGCATACACTAGAGAAATTATTCGTGTACAGTTTTATCCCGTTATATTAATTGCTTCACATGTAAAAAGAATGCCACGGACTACATTTTTTGAAATTGGTTTGGTCGAGTCCGAGATTTGTAAATTTCACCAAAAAAGTGGGTGTGGCCACCCCATCGTCCAATTTTGACACTGGCCACCGTAAGACTCGCTTAGACCATCTCGGAGGTAAAATTTAATGTCTCTGACGTGTCTAGTTATTGATTTATACCGCTTTTAGTAGTTTTCAACAGTACCGTTATATGGGGAGTGAACTTAAAAATTTTTGTTGTTGTAGCTTAAGTGGTTTAGGAGATACATACGTACATAAAACTTATTAGAAGGCATGGCTATTCCCACGTTTTAAAAATTTTACCCACAGGTGCCCCTTGCTATTGCGGTCCCCTGTGCTTAGTTATGGTACTTTATAGGGTTTCGGTTAATGGTGAATTGTGGCAGTTGTACGAAGGAAAGTTTATACCAAGTTTTATCATATCTCAATTTTTACTCAAGTTACAGCTTGCACGGACAGACGGACAGACGGATAGACAGACAGTAAACCGGATTTCTACTTTTCTCGTCATCCTGATCATTTATATATGTATACATAACCCTTTAACTATCTCGCTTAGTTTTAGGTGATACGTACAATCGTTAAGTGAATAAAACTATAATACTCTGTAGCAACTGGTAGCAAGAGTTTAAAAAAGTGAGGTGGATAAAATTTTAAAGATTATATGTTCTTAGATAAAATTATGTTTTATTGAGATTATATTTCGAAGCATAAATTGAAAGTATTTTTAAATCAAAAAGAAAATTCATTCATTCAATAAAAAAGAACATACGGTAATTTTCATGTAGAAAAAGATAAGTTATCTCATGTTTAATACCCACAATATCCATAATTTCGTAGCTAGTTGACCCAATCGTTGTTGGATGAAGTTGACGAGCAAACACTAATTTTTAAGAAATTTTTTCAAATACTATAGATCCTTCCTTCATGCAACCAGGTTTTGTGGTATCTCGTTATACGCATCTTTAGGATTGCCCAAGCAACCAAATTCGTCACAATTCTGGGATTTGAGGAGACCACTTCAACAGACCCACATTTTAATTTTTTAGACAGTCGGTGATGACTTTTGGAGTAACAATGAGCGAGTTAAGGAACGTATTCCTTATAATAGTGACAAACATTAAAACAACCTTTTGTTTCAGTAAATAGAATGCATCAAAACAACCTTGATTTCGAACAATTGAAATGCACTATCACTGCAACAAACAATCCTAAACAAACAAGTATCAAAACTACATTGAGTTTGAATACCACAACAACCTTATCTTAAAACAAAGCAAATGTATCTAAGCAAACAATATAGTATATGTAAACAAAGCTAAACAAATAAAATAATCTGTAGCTTAAAGCGCCCATACACGAGCACACAAGTGCGTTCGATCGGTATGTGTGCGCTTGCGGTTTATCGTGTATGGGCTTGTTCGCGTACCGATCCATGTTCGCGAAAATGTTTGATTTTTTACGATCGGTGCGCGAACATGTTTATCGTGTATGGTGTTGTCGGCGCACAAAATCTCATTTCTCTCGTGTCGCCGAACAGTGAAGATCGCGGACAATGGCAAGTGTTAAGGGGAGAGCCTGCTTTTGAGGCTTCAAAAAATCGATTTTTTTGAGGATTTTTTTGGGAGGGAAAGAAATAATTGATTCAAGCGAAATTTCTAGGCTTTATAGTTATATATTTGAACATCTTTCACAAATTTCTTGGATACGAACTCTTTGATATTCTGCCTTTGGGAAGCAATTACCCGATGTATCTCGCATGTACATTTTTCGGACGGTGGGCAGGATGCAGGTCGCAATTTCTATCGGAAACACAAAAATCAAAGAGATTCATATTTGTTAATAATTTATCTTCTAGTTAAACTAAGAAAATTCCAAAAAAGGTGTAAAATTTAAAATTTTATTAAAAATTGAATAAATAGTGGCTTTTGATCAAAAGAATTTTACTTTATGCTGTTTAAAAATATGTTAAAACTTGACTTTTCTTAATATTTTTTTTAGTTTAAATATAAGATAATTTTATGTCAATGATAATAAACTTTGCCCTAATTCTATACGATGTTTAGTTTTTTTCTATCCTGCCCGCCAATTAAGAATAATCGTAAAAATGAAAAACCGAGAAATCACGCTTCAAAGTTTTCGCTTTTTGCCTAAGCGCTCATACATATACATACATAGTGTAAGAAAAATAAAAGTTGGAATAACTTATTAACGAAATACAATGAAATAGATAAAAATGCTACATTAGAAATAAATTCCAAGAAATGTTCCTCTTGCCTGTCGCACATGTTAACTCTGTGAAGAACGAACGCAAAATGGATTTGTGTGTCGTGTATGGGCAAACGAATTCATACCGGTCGAACGCACTTGTGTGCTCGTGTATGGGCACTATTAACAAACTATCAACTAGTAATAAGTAAACATACTAGTTAGTATAAATAGAAGTAAGAACCATGTAATAAGTTAGTCTTAAGAGTATAAATAAAGAGTACACATTTCGGTACAGCTCAAAATATACTCGTATTCTTTTGACTCATTTTTACTCATGGTAAAAATTAACTAGCGCATTGCCTTGTTGAGGAAGAAAATCCGGTCCAATTAGACTCCAGCAACGGCGTGCTATATTGAACTATTTTAATAAACTTTCCTTCCAAGACCACAATATTGCACTGACTTAAATGTGGGTAGTTCTCCTTTGGTTTTAATATGTGCTCTACTTAAAATGTTTGTCGTTTCTTCTTATTTGCCTCAAATTCTTTGCTTTGCGCCGTTACCATTTTCAGAATTTTTTAATCACTTTAAAAAAATAACATCAATATTAAAAAACATTAACGGATGTCGTACCAATTTAATTTCAAATTTAGAAAATAAAGAATTCTTGCACCTTTTGTGAATTTTTGTATAGTATTTGTTGGGTGACCGATTGCGAACAAGTGCATACTTTGACCATATGTTCTTATGTATTTTTTGCTATTTCTATTTCTTCTTATATGTATGTCGAATATTCAAAGTTAAGCATTTGAAGACATTCACCTCAATGCAGTTAATAATTATATTTGCATTGTGTTTGCTTGCGTTTGCTTTGTAAACTTTTACTAACGCTATGTTTCGCTCACGCAGTTATACGTATGTTTGTTTGTGCACATTAGTTAGTCCCATTTAACATGTAGTAAGCTTAACACGTAAGCAACATATTGCGATGATGCGTTTCCATTTTATATTTCTCTTTTAATAACCAATTGATGAAACCACAGTATTGCAGATGAGCGAAATCGAGCCTAAGTTCACAAAACGTTATTAATTGAAAACCTATACGAGTACTAATATCCACAATAAGATAAAGGCTGTCATTTAGTAGAACTTGAATTGTATTAGGAAGAGACATCTAGGGCTTGAAAAAAATTTACAAAGGAAGCGTGGTCCTGCCCATAAAAAGATTTAATGTACATTTCTCCTAAACTGCAACTGCTATAATAATAACATTGCCATAGTCATAAAATTTTACACCCCAGATGGGTGTAACAACGCACACCTTTTGGTGAAAACTCATACCTTGGAACCTTATGGACCAATTTCAACTAAATTCAGTACAAAATATAAAAAGCACTCCCCTACTTTCATTTTTACTTACAATTTTTAATTTCATCTGATTCTTTCTCTTCTAGTATAGAAACTAAAAACCAATCAATGTATCCAGATAGATGCGTTACCTAATGAAAAAAAATTGCTAAAAATCTACTATTCAAGGCCCCAGATACCGAGTATGGGAAATAATTGAAAGATTTTCGAACTTCCGGCTAAAGCCAGCCGAATATATTGGTAAATATGTGGGTTATAGTAATTACATTAAGAGTCCAATGTTAGGCATCTTGTGCCTAAAATAGATAAAATCGTGTGAAAACTTAATACCTACCTATATAGGATCCACCTCCAGAAACGTCCCAGATATAACGCTCTTTACAAAGTAGAGAATCTACTCTTAAATTGGTTGCAAAAGTCAGTCAACAAGTGAGGAGGAATCCTAGAAACACAAACTGGGATCTCGACGTTCAGATTCTATTGGGCAAGGGACTTAAACCTTGCGTGTCTAAATCACATGAAGAGATTGAAAGCAGCGTGAATGTATTTTTCATGAATGCACCTTTTCAATACGCCCATCCTACGCTGAGGCTCAAGCATAAAACGAAAATCCGTTGGTGAAGCAAGGGCTTGGGTCTTACAGACGTAAGTAGAGGAATTTTTCAACTTGGCCAAGCTAGCGGAAGGCGAGGACTGTTGCAATGAGTATAATGTTCTCCTAAATGAATTCAAAAGTGTGTGCGCAGAACACATCGGCAACCCTGAAAACTATTGTTCAAAAGCCTCGCCTTGCAAAAGTTGCTTTAAGAACCACTCAACTGCGGTTCTCATATACTTAAGAAACGTAATCGATATAGCATACAGCGTAGCATGTACTTAGCTTCCGGCCACTTGTAATAATTTTCTAGCAAACAAGTTTGTCTTAAAGCTAATCATTCGTAAAAACGTAAAATTTCTATTTATCAAAGATGAGGATTTCTTTTTTGTTTTCTTCAAGAGTATGAAGTCATTTTAACGAAGTGTCTTCTTTTAAGGGGATATTATTTAATTTCCTTCACCTTAAAATTTAACCCACATATTCTCGATGATAAACTGAGTTGTTCGCCATATACTTTTTCCCATTCGCCTCGTTGCGAATTGTCAGTTGGAGCACAAAACATTGGGAAGTTCCTTGTACAAGTTGTTTTCACAAGCAGCAGGTATTCGACATTTTCTTTTATTTATTAAATAAATATTTTTTCTCCTTTGCAATTTGCTTACTTTTGAATTTCAAAATTTTAATTCTTGAATAAATTAAATCGTTGACAATATACTTATCAAGTAAGCGTAAAAGGAAAATTAACTAATACGCTTATTTCCCTTTGTTGAATACACTTTGTTCTTAGTATCCATTTTATATATTGTATGTACATATATAAATATATTTTTTCAAAGTAGAAGGGGGAAAACGGACCGTGTCCTCGTCATCATAATGCCACTAACTGAAGAAGCTTTAAACTGAATTTTTTTTCTTAAAATGGCGGTTAGTCGAAAGTAAACGTCGATTTTTTCGCTAAGTTTGTTAATGTTAATTTTTTAAAAATATTACAAATTATAATTTAAATTTTGTGCTGCTATAACTTCGGAAATAATTTGAATTTTGAAAAAAAAAATTAGGGAGATATTTTTGAATATCTTAACTAACTAAACATTATGAAGAATTCATTACATGAATGCACAATTAATTATGTATGTACATTTTCTGCTTTCACCTTAGATAAATAACCTTACAGTAACGCACAACAAATTTTATTACGCTTACCTGAAATTAATTACCGTTACGTTAGTTTTACTTCGCAATTTGTCTTTGCAGTATCAATGGTTATATTACATACTTTCGTATTTCTATAATGAGAGAAAGCACAACCTAAAATTCATTACACCATTTGAAATAACAGATTGAAATTAGAATAATAAATTTGTTTTCGTTACCATGAATTCTTGTAGGAATTAAATTTTGTTGAAAACAAAAAAAGCTAATTTCGACTGTATAACCTGTCGAAGACTCGACATTGAAGAAAGTGGTGTTCCAATGAAAGATGATAATTTTCGTGTTATAAAATTGACTTTAATGAAAATGAGCTTTAGGATATACGCTTCAAACAGCTTGAGGTAGTTTTATATATTTATCCCTCATAGAGACCCTCAAATGTCTGGCCAGGCATATTTTGTTTTTAAATGTTATTTAAATATATTTAGAGTGTAGCAAATGACTTGCGCTTCCAGGTAACTTCCTAGAATTTTATTGTCATATAAATTCAGAGAGAAAATAAATTCAAGGATATCGTATCGAAAAGGACGAAAAAATGATATTATAATGTTACACCTTAGTGCACCAATGGTGCTTGGCTAGACCCCATATTTTGTATGAAAATATATGAACTTTGGTATGTTTCTATCACTTCGCACGGTTGATTTCATCTGTTTTCATATTCGTTACATGTCCAAATTGGTTTGTACGTATATGTTTTTCTAGGTCAAATACTTTAGCCGCTAGAGCGTTTTAAAGGTTAAGAAAAATGTAATTTTTCTCAAAATGTTACATTTTTTGTGAACGCTATTGCCATGCCCCTGGTAGGGATAGAGGGGAGGTTGAGGGCTCCAGGGGTGAACTAACTCGCAAAATGGTTGTGATCCCCCCCGGCCCCATACCCCCAACTGTAGTGAAACAAAAGGGGGGACATGGGGAAAACCCATTTTCGCCTATTGCCACGCCCCGGTGGGGCCTTTATACATTTCCTGAAAGCTCTTTAAATTACCTAACCGGTTCAATTTATTTGAATCGCCTAGGTCAAATACTTTAGCCGCTAGAGCGTTTTAAAAGTTAAGAAAAATGTAATTTTTCTCAAAATGTTACACTTTTTGTGAACGCTATTGCCATAAGCGTGAACTGAACAAGGCAGTCAATTTGATTTCAACCAAATCTAGAAATTTCAAAAATGTATCTATCGGGTGATTTTTTAAGAGCTTGATAACTTTTTTTTAAAAAAAAAACGCACAAAATTTGCAAAATCTCATCGGTTCTTTATTTGAAACGTTAGATTGGTTCATGACATTTACTTTTTGAAGATAATTTCATTTAAATGTTGACCGCGGCTGTGTCTTAGGTGGTCCATTCGGAAAGTCCAATTTTGGGCAACTTTTTCGAGCATTTCGGCCGGAATAGCCCGAATTTCTTCGGAAATGTTGTCTTCCAAAGCTGGAATAGTTGCTGGCTTATTTCTGTAGACTTTAGACTTGACGTAGCCCCACAAAAAATAGTCTAAAGGCGTTAAATCGCATGATCTTGGTGGCCAACTTACGGGTCCATTTCTTGAGATGAATTGTTCTCCGAAGTTTTCCCTCAAAATGGCCATAGAATCGCGAGCTGTGTGGCATGTAGCGCCATCTTGTTGAAACCACATGTCAACCAAGTTCAGTTCTTCCATTTTTGGCAACAAAAAGTTTGTTAGCATCTTGGTTGACATGTGGTTTTAACAAGATGGCGCTACATGCCACACAGCTCGCGATTCTATGGCCATTTTGAGGGAAAACTTCGGAGAACAATTCATCTCAAGAAATGGACCCGTAAGTTGGCCACCAAGATCATGCGATTTAACGCCTTTAGACTATTTTTGTGGGGCTACGTCAAGTCTAAAGTCTACAGAAATAAGCCAGCAACTATTCCAGCTTTGGAAGACAACATTTCCGAAGAAATTCGGGCTATTCCGGCTTTCCGAATGGACCACCTAAGACGCAGCCGCGGTCAACATTTAAATGAAATTATCTTCAAAAAGTAAATGTCATGAACCAATCTAACGTTTCAAATAAAGAACCGATGAGATTTTGCAAATTTTATGCGTTTTTTTTTAAAAAAAAAGTTATCAAGCTCTTAAAAAATCACCCGA
>NW_024396597.1:0-23914 GCF_016617805.1 Bactrocera tryoni
TGAAGTTGACATATAGCCATAACGGCATACCGGCAGTGCATTTGTAAGAATTCCGTAATCTTATATTTGAGTATAAAGTTGATTTTCTTGTTAAGGCATATATAGAATATACACACAATTAGCAATCGATACTAATTGGTTGCCAATGATTAGTTTAACATATTTAAGTTAATTAACCTTCTTCATCCTACTGAAGTTGACATAAAGCCATAACGGCATAACGGCAATGCACTTGTAGCAATTCCGTAATCTTATATTTAGGAATAAAGTCGATTTTCTTGTAACCACACATTCAGCAATCGATATTGAATTGCTGCAAATGATTAGTTTAACATATTTAAGTTAATTAACCTTCTTCATCTTATTGAAGTTGACATAAAGCCATAACGGCATAACGGCAATGCATTTGGAAGAAATCCACAATCTTGTATTTAGGTATAAAGTTGATTTTCTTGTAAACACACATTTAGCAATCGATATTGAGTTGCTGCAAATGATTACTTTAACATATTTAAGTTAATTAATCTTCTTCATCTTACTAAAATTGACATAAAGCCATAACGGCATAACGGCAATGCATTTGGAAGAATTCCACAATCTTATATTTAGGTATGTATAAAGTCGATTTTCTTGTAAACACACATTTAGCAATCGATATTGAGTTGCTGCAAATGATTACTTTAACATATTTAAGTTAATTAATCTTCTTCATCTTACTAAAATTGACATAAAGCCATAACGGCAGTGCATTTGGAAGAATTCCACAATCTTATATTTAGGTATAAAGTCGATTTTCTTGTATATACACATTTAGCAGTCGATATTGAGTTGCTTTAATTCATTAATTTAACATATTTAAGTTAATTAACCTTCTTCATCTTACCGAAGTTGACATAAAGCCATAACGGCAGTGCATTTGGAAGAATTCGACAATCTTATATTTAGGTATAAAGTCGATTTTCTTGTATATGCACATTTAGCAGTCGATATTGAGTTGCTTTAAATCATTAGTTTAACATATTTAAGTTAATTAACCTTCTTCATCTTACTGAAGTTGACATAAAGCCATAACGGCAGTGCATTTGGAAGAATTCCACAAACTTATATTTAGATATAAAGTCGATTTTCTTGAATATACACATTTAGCAATCGATATTGAGTTGCTTAAATTATTTACTTCACTTAATTCAAGTTAATTAACATTCTTCATATTACTGAAGTTGACATAAAGCCATAACGAGAGTGCATTTGGAAGAATTTCACAATCTCATATTAAGGTATAAAGTCGATTTTCTTGTATATTCACATTTAGCAATTGATATTGAGTTACTTCAAATCATTTACTTCACTTATTTAAGTTAAATAACATTCTCCATCTTACTGAAGTTGACATAAAGCCATAACGGCATTGCATTTGGAAGAATTCCACAATCTTATATTAAGGTATAAAGTCGATTTTCTTGTATACACACATTTAGCAGTCGATATTGAGTTGCTTCGAATCATTAGTTTGACATATTTAGGTTAATTTACCTTCTTCATCTTACTGAAGTAGACATAACGCCATAACGGCAGTGCATTTGGAAGAATTCTACAATCTTATATTAAGGTATAAAGTCGATTTTCTTGTAAATTCACATTAAGCAGTCGATATTGAGTTGGTTTAAATCATTAATTTAGCATCTTTAAGTTAATTTACCTTCTTCATCTTACTGAAGTTGACATAAAGCCATAACGGCAGTGCATTTGGAAGAATTCGACAATCTTATATTCAGGTATAAAGTCGATTTTCTTGTATATACACATTTAGCAGTCGATATTGAAATGCTTTAAATCATTAATTTAACATCTTTAAGTAAATTTACCTTCTTCATCTTATTGAAGTTGACATAAAGCCATAAAGGCAGTGCATTTGGAAGAATTCGACAATCTATATTTAGGTATAATGTCGATTTTCTTGTATATACACATAAAGCAGTCGGTATTGAGTTGCTTTAAATCAATACTTTAGCATCTTTAAGTTAATTCACCTCTTCAACTTACTGAAGTTGACATAAAGCCATAACGGCAGTGCATTTAGAAGAATTCGACAATCTTATATTCAGGTATAAAGTCGATTTTCTTGTATATACACATTTAGCAGTCGATATTGAAATGCTTTAAATCATTAATTTAACATCTTTAAGTAAATTTACCTTCTTCATCTTATTGAAGTTGACATAAAGCCATAACGGCAGTGCATTTGGAAGAATTCGACAATCTAATATTTAGGTATAATGTCGATTTTCTTGTATATACACATAAAGCAGTCGATATTGAGTTGCTTTAAATCATTAATTTAACATCTTTAAGTTAATTTACCTTCTTCATCTTATTGAAGTTGACATAAAGCCATAACGGCAGTGCATTTGGAAGAATTCGACAATCTTATATTCAGGTAAAAAGTCGATTTTCTTGTATATACACATTTAGCAGTCGATATTGAGTTGCTTTAAATCATTTATTTAACATCTTTAAGTTAATTTACCTTCTTCATCTTATTGAAGTTGACATAAAGCCATAACGGCAATGCATTTGTATAAAGTCGATTTTCTTGTATATACACATTTAGCAGTCGATATTGAGTTGCTTTAAATCATTAATTTAACATCTTTAAGTTAATTAACCTTCTTCATCTTACTGAAATTGACATAAAGCCATAACGGCAATGCATTTGTATAAAGTCGATTTTCTTGTATATACACATTTAGCAGTCGATATTGAGTTGCTTTAAATCATTAATTTAACATCTTTAAGTTAATTTACCTTCTTCATCTTATTGAAGTTGACATAAAGCCATAACGGCAATGCATTTGTATAAAGTCGATTTTCTTGAATATACACATTTAGCAGTCGATATTGAGTTGCTTTAAATCATTAATTTAACATCTTTAAGTTAATTTACCTTCTTCATCTTATTGAAGTTGACATAAAGCCATAACGGCAATGCATTTGGAAGAATTCGACAATCTTATATTCAGGTATAAAGTCGATTTTCTTGTATATACACATTAAGCAGTCGATATTGAGTTGCTTTAAATCATTTATTTAACATCTTTAAGTTAATTTACCTTCTTCATCTTATTGAAGTTGACATAAAGCCATAACGGCAATGCATTTGGAAGAATTCGACAAACTTATATTCAGGTATAAAGTCGATTTTCTTGTATATACACATTTAGCAGTCGATATTGAGTTGCTTTAAATCATTAGTTTAACATATTTAAGTTAATTAGCCTTCTTCAGCTTACCGAGGTTGACATAAAGCCATAACGGCAGTGCATTTGCAAAAATTCGAATTCGAGAACTCTTATTTTCCGGTATAAAGTCGATTTTCTCGTATATACACATTTAGCAGTCGATATTGGGTTGCTTTACATCATTAGTTTAACATATTTAAGTCAATTATGCTTATAAACCTTTAATAATCGATATTGAGTTGACATAAAGCCATAAAGGCCGTGCATTTGGAAGAATTCGACAATCTTATATTCAGGTATAAAGTCCATTTTCTTTTATATACACATTAAGCAGTCGATACTGAGCGGCTTTAAATCATTAATTTAACATATTTAAGTTAATTAACTTTCTTCATCTTACTGAAGTTATTATAAAGCCATAACGGCAGTGCATTTGGAAGAATTCGACAATCTTATATTCAGGTATAAAGTCGATTTTCTTGTATATACACATTTAGCAGTCGATATTGAGTTGCTTTAAATCATTAATTTAACATATTTAAGTTAATTAACTTTCTTCATCTTACTGAAGTTATTATAAAGCCATAACGGCAGTGCAGTTGGAAGAATTCGACAATCTTATATTCAGGTATAAAGTCGATTTTCTTGTATATACACATTTAGCAGTCGATATTGAGTTGCTTCAAATCATTAATTTAACATCTTTAAGTTAATATACCTTCTTCATCTTATTGAAGTTGACATAAGGCCATAACAGCAGTGCAGTTGGAAGAATTCGACAATCTTATATTCAGGTATGAAGTCCATTTTCTAGTATATACACATTTAGCCGTCGATATTGAGTTTCTTTAAATGATTAATTTAACATATTTAAGTTAATTTACCTTCTTCATCTTACTGAAGTTGACATAAAGCCATAACGGCAGTGCATTTGGAAGAATTCGACAATCTTATATTTAGGTATAAAGTCGATTTTCTTGTATATACACTTTTAGCAGTCGATATTGAGTTGCTTTAAATAATTAATTTAACATATTTAAGCTAACTAGCCTTCTTCATCTTACTGAAGTTTGCATAAAGACATAACAACAGTGCATTTGGAAGAATTCGACAACCAGTTATAAAGTCGATTTTCTTGTATATACATATTTAGCAATCGATATTGAGATGCTTCAATTCATTACTTTAACATATTTAAGTTAATTAACTCTCGTCATCTTACTGAAGTTGACATAATGCAATAACGGCAGTGCATTTGGAAGAACGCGACATTCTTATGTTCAGGTAGAAAGCCATAACGGCAGTGCATTTGGAAGAATTCGACAATCTTATATATATGTGTAAAGTCGATTTTTTTCTACATACACATCTAACAATCGATATTGCGTTGCTTCAAATCATTACTTTAACATATTTAAGTTAATTAACCTTCTTCATCTTACTGAAGTGTACATAAAGCCATAACGGCATTGCATTTGGAAGAAATCAACAAACTTATATTCAGGTATATAGCCGATTTTCTTGTATGTACACATTTAGCAATCGATATTGAGTTGCTGCAAATGATTAGTTTAACATATTTAAGTTAATTAATCTTCTTTATCTTACTGAAGTTGACATAAATCCATAACGGCATAACGGCAATGCATTTGGAAGAATTCCGTAATCTTATATTTGGGTATAAAGTCGATTTTCTTTAAAACACACATTTAGCAATCGATAGTGAGTTGCTTCAAATGATTAGTTTAATATATTTAAGTTAATTAACTTTCTTCATCTTATTGAAGTTGACATAAAGCCATAACGGCATAAGGGCATAACATTTGTAAGAATTCCGTAATCTTTTATTTAGGTATAAAGTCAATTTTCTTGTAAACACACATTTAGCAATCGACATTGAGTTGCTGCAAATGATTAGTTTAGCATATTTAAGTTAATTAACCTTCTTCATCTTATTGAAGCTGACATAAAGCCAAAACGGCAGTGCATTTGGAAGAATTCGACAATCTTATATTCAGGTATAAAGTCGATTTTCTTGTATACACACATTTAGCAGTCGATATTGAGTTGCTTTAAATCATTAATTTAACATATTTAAGTTAATTAACCTTCTTCATCTTACTGAAGTTGACATAAAGCCATAACGGCAGTGCATTTGGAAGAATTCGACAATCTTATATTCAGGTATAAAGTCGATTTTCTTGTATACACACATTTAGCAGTCGATATTGAGTTGCTTTAAATCATTAATTTAACACATTTAAGTTAATTAACCTTCTTCATCTTACTGAAGATGACATAAAGCCATAACGGCAGTGCATTTGGAAGAATTCGACAATCTTATATTTAGGTATAAAGTCCATTTTCTTTTATATACACATTAAGCAGTCGATATTGAGTTGCTTTAAATCATTAATTTAACATATTTAAGTTAATTAACCTTCTTCATCTTACTGAAGTTGACATAAAGCCATAACGGCATTGCATTTGGAAGAATTCGACAAACTTATATTCAGGTATATAGTCGATTTTCTTGTATGTACACATTTAGCAGTCGATATTGAGTTGCTTTAAATCATTAATTTAACATATTTAAGTTAATTTACCTTCTTCATCTTACTGAAGTTGACATAAAGCCATAACGGCAGAGCATTTGGAAAAATTCCGCAATCTTATATTTAGGTATAAAGTCGATATTCTTGTATACACACATTTAGCAATCGATTTTGAGTTTCTTCAAATCATTTCCTTCAATTATTTAAGTTAATTAACCTTCTTCATCTTACTGAAGTTGATACAAAGCCATAACGGCAGTGCATTTGTAAGAATTCGACAATCTTATATTCAGGTATAAAGTCGATTTTCTTGTATATACACATTTAGCAGTCGATATTGAGTTGCTTTAAATCATTAATTTAACATATTTAAGTTAATTAACCTTCTTCATCTTATTGAAGTTGACATAAAGCCATAACGGCAGTGCATTTGGAAGAATTCGACAATCTTATATTCAGGTATAAAGTCGATTTTCTTGTATATACACATTTAGCAGTCGATATTGAGTTGCTTTAAATCATTAATTTAACATCTTTAAGTTAATTAACCTTCTTCATCTTATTGAAGTTGACATAAAGCCATAACGGCAGTGCATTTGGAAGAATTCGATAATCTCATATTCAGGTAAAAAGTCGATTTTCTTGTATATACACATTTAGCAGTCGATATTGAGTTGCTTTAAATCATTTATTTAACATCTTTAAGTTAATTTACCTTCTTCATCTTATTAAAGTTGACATAAAGCCCTAACGGCAGTGCATTTGGAAGAATTCGACAATCTTATATTCAGGTATAAAGTCGATTTTCTTGTATATACACATTTAGCAATCGATATTGAGTTGCTTTAAATCATTAGTTTAACATATTTAAGTTCACTTACCTTCTTCATCTTACTGAATGAGACATAAAGCCATAACGGCATTGCATTTGGAAGAATTCCACAATCTTATATTAAGGTATAAAGTCGATTTTCTTGTATGCACACGTTTAGCAATCGATATTGAGTTGCTTCGAATCATTAGCTTGACATATTGAAGTTCACTTACCTCCTTCATCTTACTGAAGGAGACATAAGGCCATAACGGCAGTGCATTCGGAAGAATTCGACAATCTTATATTCAGGTATAAAGTCGATTTTCTTGTATATACACATTAAGCAGTCGATATTGAGTTGCTTTAAATCATTAATTTAACATATTTAAGTTAATTAACCTTCTTCATCTTATTGAAGTTGACATAAAGCCATAACGGCAGTGCATTTGGAAGAATTCGACAATCTTATATTCAGGTATAAAGTCGATTTTCTTGTATATACACATTTAGCAGTCGATATTGAGTTGCTTTAAATTATTAATTTAACATATTTAAGTTAATTAACCTTCTTCATCTTACTGAAGTTGACATAAAGCCATAACGGCAGTGCATTGGGAAGAATTCGACAATCTTATATTCAGGTATAAAGTCGATTTTCTTGTATATACACATTTAGCAGTCGATATTGAGTTGCTTTAAATCATTAATTTAACATCTTTAAGTTAACTTACCTTCTTCATCTTACTGAAGTTGACATAAAGCCATAACGGCTGAGCATTTGGAAGAATTCGACAATCTTATATTCAGGTATAAAGTCGATTTTCTTGTATATACACATTTAGCAGTCGATATTGAGTTGCTTTAAATCATTAATTTAACATCTTTAAGTTAATTTACCTTCTTCATCTTACTGAAGTTGACATAAAGCCATAACGGCTGAGCATTTGGAAGAATTCGACAATCTTATATTCAGGTATAAAGTCGATTTTCTTGTATATACACATTTAGCAGTCGATATTGAGTTGCTTTAAATCATTAATTTAACATCTTTAAGTTAATTTACCTTCTTCATCTTACTGAAGTTGACATAAACCCATAACGGCAGTGCATTCGGAAGAATTCGACAATCTTATATTCAGGTATAAAGTACATTTTCTTGTATATACACATTAAGCAGTCGATACTGAGTTGCTTTAAATCATTAATTTAACATCTTTAAGTTAATTTACCTTCTTCATCTTATTGAAGTTGACATAAAGCCATAACGGCAGTGCATTTGGAAGAATTCGACAATCTTATATTCAGGTATAAAGTCGATTTTCTTGTATATACACATTTAGCAGTCGATATTGAGTTGCTTTAATTCATTAATTTAACATATTTAAGTTAATTAACCTTCTTCATCTTATTGAAGTTGACATAAAGCCATAACGGCAGTGCATTTGGAAGAATTCGACAATCTTATATTCAGGTATAAAGTCGATTTTCTTGTATATACACATTTAGCAGTCGATATTGAGTTGCTTTAAATCATTAATTTAACATCTTTAAGTTAATTTACCTTCTTCATCTTACTGAAGTTGACATAAAGCCATAACGGCAGCGCATTTGGAAGAATTCGACAATCTTATATTCAGGTATAAAGTCGACTTTCTTGTATATACACATTTAGCAGTCGATATTGAGTTGCTTTAAATCATTAATTTAACATAGTTAAGTTAGTTTACTTTCTTCATCTTACTGAAGTTGACAAAAAGCCATAACGGCAGCGCATTTGGAAGAATTCGACAATCTTATATACAGGTATAAAATCGACTTTCTTGTATATACACATTTAGCAGTCGATATTGAGTTGCATTAAACCATTATCTTAACACATTTAAGTTAATTAACCTTCTTCATCTTATTGAAGTTGACATAAAGCCATAACGGCAGTGCATTTGGAAGAATTCGATATTCTTATGTTCAGGTATAAAGTCGATTTTCTTGTATATACACATTTAGCAGTCGATATTGAGTTGCTTTAAATCATTAATTTAACATATTTAAGTTAATTTACCTTCTTCATCTTACTGAAGTTGACATAAGGCCATAACGGCAGTGCATTTGGAAGAATTCGACAATCTTATATTCAGGTATAAAGTCGATTTTCTTGTATATACACATTTAGCAGTCGATATTGAGTTGCCTTAAATCATTAGTTTAACATCTTTAAGTTAATTTACCTTCTTCATCTTATTGAAGTTGACATAAGGCCATAACGGCAGTGCATTTGGAAGAATTCGACAATCTTATATTCAGGTATAAAGTCGATTTTCTTGTATATACACATTTAGCAGTCGATATTGAATTGCCTTAAATCATTAATTTAACATCTTTAAGTTAATTTACCTTCTTCATCTTACTGAAGTTGACATAAAGTCATAACGGCAGTGCATTTGGGAGAATTCGACAATCTTATATTCAGGTATAAAGTCGATTTTCTTGTATATACACATTTAGCAGTCGATATTGAATTGCCTTAAATCATTAATTTAACATATTTAAGTTAATTTACCTTCTTCATCTTACTGAAGTTGACATAAAGCCATAACGGCAGTGCATTTGGAAGAATTCGATAATCTTATATTCAGGTATAAAGTCGATTTTCTTGTATATACACATTAAGCAGTCGATATTGAGTGGCTTTAAATCATTAATTTAACATATTTAAGTTAATTAACTTTCTTCACCTTCCTGAAGTTGACATAAAGCCAAAACGCCAGTGCAGTTGGAAGAATTCGACAATCTTATATTCAGGCATAAATTCGATTTTCGTGTATATACATATTTAGCAGTCGGTATTGTGTTGTTTTAAATCATTAATTTAACATATTTAAATGAATTAACCTTCTTTATCTTACTGAAGTTGACATAAAGCCATAACGGCAGTGCATTTGGAAGAATTCGACAATCTTATATTCAGGTATAAAGTCGATTTTCTTGTATATACACATTTAGCAGTCGATATTGAATTGCCTTAAATCATTAATTTAACATCTTTAAGTTAATTTACCTTCTTCATCTTACTGAAGTTGACATAAAGCCATAACGGCAGTGCATTTGGAAGAATTCGACAATCTTATATTCAGGTATAAAGTCGATTTTCTTGTATATACACATTTAGCAGTCGATATTGAGTTGCTTTAAATCATTAATTTAACATATTTATGTTAATTAACCTTCCTCATCTTACTGAAGTTGACATAAAGCCATAACGGCACTAAATTTGGAATAATTGGACAATCGTATATTCAGGTATAAAGTCGATTTTCTTGTATATACACACTTAGCAGTCGATATTGAATTGCCTTAAATCATTAATTTAACATCTTTAAGTTAATTTACCTTCTTCATCTTACTGAAGTTGACATAAAGCCATAACGGCAGTGCATTTGGAAGAATTCGACAATCTTATATTCAGGTATAAAGTCCATTTTCTTGTATATACACATTAAGTAGTCGATATTGAGTTGCTTTAAATCATTAATTTAACATCTTTAAGTTAATTAACCTTCTTCATCTTACTGAAGTTGACATAAAGCCATAACGGCAGTGCATTTGGAAGAATTCGACAATCTTATATTCAGGTATAAAGTCGATTTTCTTGTATATACACATTTAGCAGTCGATATTGAGTTGCTTTAAATCATTAATTTAACATCTTTAAGTTAATTTACCTTCTTCGTCTTATTGAAGTTGACATAAAGCCATAACGGCAGTGCATTTGGAAGAATTCGACAATCTTATATTAAGGTATAAAGTCGATTTTCTTGTTTATACACATTTAGCAGTCGATATGGAGTTGCATTAAATCATTAATTTAACATCTTTAAGTTAATTTACCTTCTTCATCTTACTGAAGTTGACATAAAGCCATAACGGCAGTGCATTTGGAAGAATTCGACAATCTTATATTCAGGTATAAAGTCGATTTTCTTGTATATACACATTTAGCAGTCGATATTGAGTTGCTTTAAATCATTAATTTAACATCTTTAAGTTAATTAACCTTCTTTATCTTACTGAAGTGGATATAAAGCCATAACGGCAGTGCATTTGGAAAAATTCCGCAATCTTATATTTAGGTATAATGTCGATATTCTTGTATATACACATTTAGCAATCGATATTGAGTTTCTTTAAATCATTTTTTTCACTTGTTTAAGTTAATTAACATTCTTCATCTTACTGAAGTGGATATAACGCCATAACGGCAGTGCATTTGGAAGAATTCCACCTTCTTATATTTAGGTATAAAGTCGATATTCTTGTATATACACATTTAGCAATCGATATTGAGTTGCTTTAAATCATTAATTTAACATCTTTAAGTTAATTTACCTTCTTCATCTTACTGAAGTTGACATAAAGCCATAACGGCAGTGCATTTGGAAGAATTCGACAATCTCATATTCAGGTAAAAAGTCGATTTTCTTGTATATACACATTTAGCAGTCGATATTGAGTTGCTTTAAATCATTAATTTAACATCTTTAAGTTAATTTACCTTCTTCAGCTTACTGAAGTTGACATAAAGCCATAATGGCCGTGCATTTGGAAGAATTCGACAATCTTATATTCAGGTATAAAGTCCATTTTCTTTTATATACACATTAAGCAGTCGATATTGAGTTGCTTTAAATCATTAATTTAACATCTTTAAGTTAATTTACCTTCTTCAGCTTACTGAAGTTGACATAAAGCCATAATGGCCGTGCATTTGGAAGAATTCGACAATCTTATATTCAGGTATAAAGTCCATTTTCTTTTATATACACATTAAGCAGTCGATATTGAGTTGCTTTAAATCATTAATTTAACATATTTAAGTTGCTTTAAATCATTAATTTAACATCTTTAAGTTAATTTACCTTCTTCATCTTACTGAAGTTGACATCAAGTCATAACGGCAGTGCATTTGGGAGAATTCGACAATCTTATATTCAGGTATAAAGTCGATTTTCTTGTACATACACATTTACCAGTCGATATTGAGTTGCTTTAAATCATTAATTTAACATCTTTAGGTTAATTTACCTTCTTCATCTTATTGAAGTTGACATAAGGCCATAACGGCAGTGCATTTGGAAGAATTCGACAATCTTATATTCAGGTATAAAGTCCATTTTCTTGTATATACACATTTAGCAGTCGATATTGAGTTGCTTTAAATCATTAATTTAACATCTTTAGGTTAATTTACCTTCTTCATCTTATTGAAGTTGACATAAGGCCATAACGGCAGTGCATTTGGAAGAATTCGACAATCTTATATTCAGGTATAAAGTCGATTTTCTTGTATATACACATTAGGCAGTCGATACTGAGTGGCTTTAAATAATTAATTTAACATATCTAAGTTAATTTACTTTCTTCACTTTCCTGAAGTTGACATAAAGCCATAACGGCAGTGCATTTGGAAGAATTCGATAATCTCATATTCCAGTAAAAAGAAGATTTTCTTGTATATACACAGTTAGCAGTCGATATTGAAATGCTTGAAATAATTAATTTAACATCTTTAAGTTAATTTACCTTCTTCATTTTACTGAAGTTGACATAAAGCCATCACGGCAGTGCATTTGGAAGAATTCGAGATTAACTTAACATCTTTAACATCTTTAAGTTAATTTACCTTCTTCATCTTACTGAAGTTGACATAAAGCCATAACGGCAGTGCATTTGGAAGAATTCGATAATCTCATATTCAGGTAAAAAGTCGATTTTCTTGTATATACACATTTAGCAGTCGATATTGAAATGCTTGAAATAATTAATTTAACATCTTTAAGTTAATTTACCTTCTTCATTTTACTGAAGTTGACATAAAGCCATCACGGCAGAATTTGACAATCTTATATTCAGGTATAAAGTCAATTTTCTTGTATATACACATTTAGCAATCGATAATGAGTTGCTTTAAATCATTAATTTAACATCTTTAAGTTAATTTACCTTCTTCATCTTACTGAAGTTGACATAAAGCCATAACGGCAGTGCATTTGGAAGAATTCGATAATCTCATATTCAGGTAAAAAGTCGATTTTCTTGTACATATATACACATTTAGCAGTCGATATTGAGTTGCTTTAAATCATTAATTTAACATCTTTAAGTTAATTTACATTCTTCATCTTGCTAAAGTTGACATAAAACCATAACGGCAGTGCATTTGGAAGAATTCGACAATCATATATTCAGGTATAAAGTCGATTTTCTTGTATATACACATTAAGCAGTCGATATTGAATTGCTTTAAATCATTAATTTAACATCTTTAAGTTAATTTACCTTCTTCATCTTACTGAAGTTGACATAAAGCCACAACGGCAGTGCGTTTGGAAGAATTCGACAATCGTATATTCAGGTATAAAGTCGATTTTCTTGTATATACACATTTAGCAATGGATATTGAGTTGCTTTAAATCATTAATTTAACATCTTTAAGTTAATTTACCTTCTTCATCTTACTGAAGTTGACATAAAGCCATAACGGCGGTGCATTTGGAAGAATTCGACAATCTTATATTCAGGTATAAAGTCGATTTTCTTGTATATACACATTTAGCAGTCGATATTGAGCTGCTTTAAATCATTAATTTAACATCTTTAAGTTAATTTACCTTCTTCATCTTACTGAAGTTGACATAAAGCCATAACGGCAGTGCATTTGGAAGAATTCGATAATCTCATATTCAGGTATAAAGTCGATTTTCTTGTATATACACATTTAGCAGTCGATATTGAGTTGCTTTAAATCATTAATTTAACATCTTTAAGTTAATTTACCTTCTTCATCTTACTGAAGTTGACATAAAGCCATAACGGCAGTGCATTTGGAAGAATTCGACAATCTTATATTCAAGTATAAAGTCGATTTTCTTGTATATACACATTTAGCAGTCGATATTGAGTTGCTTTAAATCATTAATTTAACATCTTTAAGTTAATTTACCTTCTTCATCTTACTGAAGTTGACATAAAGCCATAACGGCAGTGCATTTGGAAGAATTCGACAATCTTATATTCAGATATAAATTCGAATTTCGTGTATATACATATTTAGCAGTCGATATTGAGTTGCTTTAAATCATTAATTTAACATCTTTAAGTTAATTTACCTTCTTCATCTTACTGAAGTTGACATAAAGCCATAACGGCAGTGCATTTGGAAGAATTCAGTAATCTCATATTCAGGTATAGAGTCGATTTTCTTGTATATACACATTTAGCAGTCGATATTGAGTTGCTTTAAATCATTAATTTAACATCTTTAAGTTAATTTACCTTCTTCATCTTACTGAAGTTGACATAAAGCCATAACGGCAGTGCATTGGGAAGAATTCGACAATCTTATATTCAGGTATAAATTCGAGTTTCTTGTATATACACATTAAGCAGTTGATATTGAGTTGCTTTAAATCATTAATTTAACATCTTTAAGTTAATTTACCTTCTTCATCTTACTGAAGTTGACATAAAGCCATAACGGCAGTGCATTTGGAAGAATTCGACAATCTTATATTCAGGTAAAAAGTCGATTTTCTTGTATATACACATTTAGCAGTCGATATTGAGTTGCTTTAAATCATTAATTTAACATCTTTAAGTTAATTTACCTTCTTCATCTTATTGAAGTTGACATAAGGCCATAACGGCAGTGCATTTGGAAGAATTCGACAATCTTATATTCAGGTATAGAGTCCATTTTCTTGTATATACACATTAAGCAGTCGATATTGAGTTGCTTTAAATCATTAATTTAACATCTTTAAGTTAATTTACCTTCTTCATCTTACTGAAGTTGACATAAAGCCATAACGGCAGTGCATTTGGAAGAATTCGATAATCTTATATTCAGGTATAAATTCGAGTTTCTTGTATATACACATTAAGCAGTTGATATTGAGTTGCTTTAAATCATTAATTTAACATCTTTAAGTTAATTTACCTTCTTCATCTTACTGAAGTTGACATAAAGCCATAACGGCAGAGCATTTGGAAGAATTCGACAATCTTATGTTCTAGTATAAAGTCGATTTTCTTGTATATACACCTTTAGCAGTCGATATTGAGTTGCTTTAAATCATTGATTTAACATCTTTAAGTTAATTTACCTTCTTCATCTTATTGAAGTTGACATAAAGCCGAAACGGCAGTGCATTTGGAAGAATTCGACAATCTTATATTCAGGTATAAAGTCGATTTTCTTGTATATACACCTTTAGCAGTCGATATTGAGTTGCTTTAAATCATGGATTTAACATCTTTAAGTTAATTTACCTTCTTCATCTTATTGAAGTTGACATAAAGCCGAAACGGCAGTGCATTTGGAAGAATTCGACAATCTTATATTCAGGTATAAAGTCGATTTTCTTGTATATACACATTAAGCAGTCGATATTGAGTTGCTTTAAATCATTTATTTAACATCTTTAAGTTAATTTACCTTCTTCATCTTACTGAAGTTGACATAAAGCCATAACGGCAGTGCATTGCGAAGAATTCCACAATCTTATATTCATATAAGATTCTTATATTTAGCAGTCGGTATTGAGTTGCTTTAAATCATTAATTTAACATCTTTAAGTTAATTTACCTCTTCATCTTACTGAAGTTGACATAAAGCCATAACGGCAGTGCATTGGGAAGAATTCGACAATCTTATATTCATATAAGATTCTTATATTTAGCAGTCGATATTGAGTTGCTTTAAATCATTAATTTAACATCTTTAAGTTAATTTACCTTCTTCATCTTACTGAAGTTGACATAAAGCCAAAACGGCAGTGCATTTGGAAGAATTCGATAATCTTATGTTCAAGTATAAAGTCGATTTTCTTGAATATACATATTCAGCAATCTATATTGAGTTGCTTTAAATCATTTGTTTAACATCTTTAAGTTAATTTACCTTCTTCATCTTACTGAAGTTGACATAAAGCCATAACGGCAAAGCATTTGGGAGTATTCGACAATCTTATATTCAGGTATAAAGTCGATTTTCTTGTATATACACCTTTAGCAGTCGATATTGAGTTGCTTTAATCATTTATTTAACATCTTTAAGTCATTTTCCTTCTTCATCTTATTGAAATTGACATAAAGCCATAACGGCAGTGCATTTGGAAGAATTCGACAATCTTATATTCAGGTATAAAGTCGATTTTCTTGTATATACACATTTAGCAGTCGATATTGAGTTGCTTTAAATCATTAATTTAACATCTTTAAGTTAATTTACCTTCTTCATCTTACTGAAGTTGACATAAAGCCATAACGGCAGTGCATTTGGAAGAATTCGACAATCTTATATTCAGGTATAAAGTCGATTTTCTTTTGTATACACATTAAGCAGTCGACATTGAGTTGCTTGATATCATTAATTTAACATCTTTAAGTTAATTTACCTTCTTCATCTTATTGAAGTTGACATAAAGCCATAACGGCAGTGCATTTGGAAGAATTCGACAATCTTATATTCAGGTATAAAGTCGATTTTCTTTTGTATACACATTAAGCAGTCGACATTGAGTTGCTTGATATCATTAATTTAACATCTTTAAGTTAATTTACCTTCTTCATCTTATTGAAGTTGACATAAAGCCATAACGGCAGAGCATTTGGAAGAACTCGACAATCTTATATTCAGGTATAAAGTCGATTTCCTTGTATATACACCTTTAGCAGTCGATATTGAGTTGCTTG
This sequence comes from Bactrocera tryoni, assembly GCF_016617805.1. Lineage (NCBI taxonomy): Eukaryota > Metazoa > Arthropoda > Insecta > Diptera > Tephritidae > Bactrocera > Bactrocera tryoni. Next base: position 16,359 of record NW_024396597.1, read on the forward strand.
ATATCATTAATTTAACATCTTTAAGTTAATTTACCTTCTTCATCTTACTGAAGTTGACATAAAGCCATAACGGCAGTGTATTTGGAAGAATTCGACAATCTTATATTCAGGTATAAAGTCGATTTTCTTGTATATACACATTTAGCAGTCGATATTGAGTTGCTTTAAATCATTAATTTAACATCTTTAAGTTAATTTACCTTCTTCATCTTACTGAAGTTGACATAAAGCCATAACGGCAGTGCATTTGGAAGAATTCGACAATCTTATATTCAGGTATAAAGTCGATTTTCTTGTATATACACATTTAGCAGTCGATATTGAGTTGCTTTAAATCATTAATTTAACATCTTTAAGTTAATTAACCTTCTTCATCTTACTGAAGTTGACATAAAGCCATAACGGCAGTGCATTTGGATGAATTCGACAATCTTATATTCAGGTATAAAGTCGATTTTCTTGTATATACACATTTAGCAGTCGATATTGAGTTGCTTTAAATCATTAATTTAACATCTTTAAGTTAATTTACCTTCTTCATTTTACTGAAGTTGACATAAAGCCATAACGGCAGTGCATTTTGAAGAATTCGACAATCTTATATTCAGGTATAAAGTCGATTTTCTTGTATATACACATTTAGCAGTCGATATTGAGTTGCTTTAAATCATTAATTTAACATCTTTAAGTTAATTTACCTTCTTCATTTTACTGAAGTTGACATAAAGCCATAACGGCAGTGCATTTTGAAGAATTCGATAATCTCAAATTCAGGTAAACAGCCGATTTTCTTGTAAATACACATTCAGCAATCGATATTGAGTTGCTTCAAATCATTAATTTAACATCTTTAAGTTAATTCACCTCTTCATCTTACTGAAGTTGACATAAAGCCATAACGGCAGTGCATTTGGAAGAATTCGACAATCTTATATTCAGGTATAAAGTCGATTTTCTTGTATATACACATTCAGTAATCGATATTGAGTTGCTTCAAATCATTAATTTAACATCTTTAAGTTAATTTACCTTCTTCATCTTACTGAAGTTGACATAAAGCCATAACGGCAGTGCATTTGGAAGAATTCGATAATCTCATATTCAGGTAAAAAGTCGATTTTCTTGTATATACACATTCAGCAATCGATATTGAGTTGCTTCAAATCATTAATTTAACATCTTTAAGTTAATTTACCTCTTCATCTTACTGAAGTTGACATAAAGCCATAACGGCAGTGCATTTGGAAGAATTCGATAATCTCATATTCAGGTAAAAAGTCGATTTTCTTGTATATACACATTTAGCAGTCGATATTGAGTTGCTTTAAATCATTAATTTAACATCTTTAAGTTAATTTACCTTCTTCATCTTACTGAAGTTGACATAAAGCCATAACGGCAGAGCATTTGGAAGAATTCGACAATCTTATGTTCTAGTATAAAGTCGATTTTCTTGTATATACACATTTAGCAGTCGATATTGAGTTGCTTTAAATCATTAATTTAACATCTTTAAGTTAATTTACCTTCTTCATCTTACTGAAGTTGACATAAAGCCATAACGGCAGTGCATTTGGAAGAATTTCACAATCTTATATTCAGGTATTAATTCGATTTTCTTGTATATACACATTTAGCAGTCGATATTTTGTTGCTTTAAATCATTAATTTACGGTCTTTAAGTTAATTTACCTTCTTCATCTTACTGAAGTTGACATAAAGCCATAACGGCAGAGCATTTGGGAGAAATCGACATCCTTATATTCAGGTATAAAGTCGATTTTCTTGTATATACACATTTAGCAGTTCATATTGAGCTGCTTTAAATCATTAATTTAACATCTTTATGTTAATTAACCTTCTTCATCTTACTGAAGTTGACATAAAGCCATAACGGCAGTGCATTTGGAAGAATTCGACAATCTTATATTCAGGTATAAAGTCGATTTTCTTGTATATACACATTTAGCAGTCGATATTGAATTGCCTTAAATCATTAATTTAACATATTTAAGTTAATTTACCTTCTTCATTTTACTGAAGTTGACATAAAGTCATAACGGCAGTGCATTTGGAAGAATTCGACAATCTTATATTCAGGTATAAAGTCGATTTTTCTAATACACTAATTTAACATATTAAAATTAACCTTCTTCATCTTACTGAAGTTGACATAAAGCCATAACGGCAGTGCATTTATAAGAATTCGACAATCTTATATTCAGGTATAAAGTCGATTTTCTTGTATATACACATTTAGCAGTCGATATTGAATTGCCTTAAATCATTAATTTAACATATTTAAGTTAATTTACCTTCTTCATCTTACTGAAGTTGACATAAAGCCATAACGGCAGTGCATTTGGAAGAATTCGACAATCTTATATTCAGGTATAAAGTCGATTTTCTTGTATATACACATTTAGCAGTCGATATTGAATTGCCTTAAATCATTAATTTAACATCTTTAAGTTAATTTACCTTCTTCATCTTACTGAAGTTGACATAAAGCCATAACGGCAGTGCATTTGGAAGAATTCGACAATCTTATATTCAGGTATAAAGTCGTTTTTCTTGTATATACACATTTAGCAGTCGATATTGAGTTGCTTTAAATCATTAATTTAACATATTTAAGTTAATTAACCTTCTTCATCTTACTGAAGTTGACATAAAGCCATAACGGCAGTGTATTTGGAAGAATTCGACAATCTTATATTCAGGTATAAAGTCGATTTTCTTGTATATACACATTTAGCAGTCGATATTGAGTTGCTTTAAATCATTAATTTAACATATTTAAGTTAATTAACCTTCTTCATCTTACTGAAGTTGACATAAAGCTATAACGGCAGTGCATTTGGAAGAATTCGACAATCTTATATTCAGGTATAAAGTCGATTTTCTTGTATATACACATTTAGCAGTCGATATTGAGTTGCTCTAAATCATTAATTTAACATATTTAAGTTAATTAACCTTCTTCATCTTACTGAAGTTGACATAAAGCTATAACGGCAGTGCATTTGGAAGAATTCGACAATCTTATATTCAGGTATAAAGTCGATTTTCTTGTATATACACATTTAGCAGTCGATATTGAGTTGCTCTACGTCATTAATTTAACATATTTAAGTTAATTAACCTTCTTCATCTTACTGAAGTTGACATAAAGCCATAACGGCAGTGCATTTGGAAGAATTCGACATTTTTATATTCAGGTATAAAGTCGATTTTCTTGTATATACACATTTAGCAGTAGATATTGAGTTGCTTTAAATCATTAATTTAACATATTAAAGTTAACTAACCTTCCTCATCTTACTGAAGTTGACATAAAGCCATAACGGCAGTGCATTTCGAAGAATTCGACAATCTTATGTTCAGGTATAAAGTCGATTTTCTTGTATATACACATTTAGCAGTCGATATTGAGTTGCTTTAAATCATTAATTTAACATATTTAAGTTAATTAACCTTCTTCATCTTACTGAAGTTGACATAAAGCCATAACGGCAGTGCATTTGGAAGAATTCGACATTTTTATATTCAGGTATAAAGTCGATTTTCTTGTATATACACATTTAGCAGTCGATATTGAGTTGCTTCAAATCATTAACATCAAATATTTAAGTTAATTAACCTTCTTCATCTTGCTGAGGTTGACATAAAGCCATAACGGCAGTGCATTTGGAAGAATTCGACAATCTTATATTCAGGTATAAAGTCGATTTTCTTGTATTTACACATTTAGCAGTCGATATTGAGTTGCTTCAAATCATTGACATCAAATATTTAAGATAAGTAACATTCTTCATCTTGCTGAAGTTGGCATAAAGCCATAACGGCAGTGCATTTGGAAGAATTCGACAATCTTATATTCAGGTATAAAGTCGATTTGCTTGTATATACACATTTAGCAGTCGATATTGAGTTGCTTCAAATCATTAACATAAATATTTAAGATAATTAACCTTCTTCATCTTGCTGAAGTTGGCATAGAGCCATAACGGCAGCGCATTTGGAAGAATTCGACAATCTTATATTCAGGTATAAAGTCGATTTTCTTGTATATACACATTTAGTAGTCGATATTGAGTTGCTTTAAATCATTAATTTAACATCTTTAAGTTAATTTACCTTCTTCATCTTACTGAAGTTGACATAAAGCCATAACGGCAGTGCATTTGGAAGAATTCGACAATCTTATATTCAGGTATAAAGTCGATTTTCTTGTATATACACATTAAGCAGTCGATATTGAGTTGCTTTAAATCATTAATTTAACATCTTTAAGTTAATTTACCTCTTCATCTTTCTGAAGTTGACATAAAGCCATAATGGCCGTGCATTTGGAAGAATTCGACAATCTTATGTTCAAGTATAAAGTCGATTTTCTTGAATATACACAATCAGCAGTCGATATTGAGTTGCTTTAAATCATTAATTTAACATCTTTAAGTTAATTTACCTTCTTCATCTTACTGAAGTTGACATAAAGCCATAACGGCAGTGCATTTGGAAGAATTCGACAATCTTATATTCAGGTATAAAGTCGATTTTCTTGTTTATACACATTTAGCAGTCGATATTGAGTTGCTTTAAATCATTAATTTAACATCTTTAAGTTAATTTACCTTCTTCATCTTACTGAAGTTGACATAAAGCCATAACGGCAGTGCATTTGGAAGAATTCGATAATCTTATATTCAGGTATAAAGTCGATTTTCTTGTATATACACATTTAGCAGTCGATATTGAGTTGCTTTAAATCATTAATTTAACATATTTAAGTTAATTTACCTTCTTCATCTTACTGAAGTTGACATAAAGCCATAACGGCAGTGCATTTGGAAGAATTCGACAATCTTATGTTCAAGTATAAAGTCGATTTTCTTGAATATACACATTCAGCAGTCGATATTGAGTTGCTTTAAATCATTAATTTAACATCTTTAAGTTAATTTACCTTCTTCATCTTACTGAAGTTGACATAAAGCCATAACGGCAGTGCATTTGGAAGAATTCGACAATCTTATATTCAGGTATAAAGTCGATTTCCTTGTATATACACATTTAGCAGTCGATATTGAGTTGCTTTAAATCATTAATTTAACATATTTAAGTTAATTTACCTTCTTCATCTTACTGAAGTTGACATAAAGCCATAACGGCAGTGCATTTGGAAGAATTCGACAATCTTATATTCAGGTATAAAGTCGAATTTCTTGTATATACACATTTAGCAGTCGATATTGAGTTGCCTTAAATCATAAATTTAACATATTTAAGTTAATTAACCTTCTTCATCTTACTGAAGTTGACATAAAGCCAAAACGGCAGTGCATTTGGAAGAATTCGACAATCTTATATTCAGGTATAAAGTCGATTTTCTTGTATATACACAATTAGCAGTCGATATTGAGTTGCTTTAAATCATTAACATCAAATATCTAAGTTAATTAATCTTCTTCATTTTACTGAAGTTGACATAAAGCCATAACGGCAGTGCATTTGGAAGAATTCGACAATCTTATATTCAGGTATAAAGTCGATTTTCTTGTATATACACATTTAGCAGTCGATACTGAATTGCTTCAAATCATTAATTTAACATATTTAAGTTAATTAACTTTCTTCATCTTACTGAAGTTGACATAAAGCCATAACGGCAGTGAATTTGGAAGAATTCAACATTCTTATAGTCAGATATAAAGTCGATTTTCTTGTATATACACATTTAGCAGAAGATATTGAGTTGCTTTAAGCCATTAATTTAACAAATTTAAGTTAATTAACCTTCTTCATCTTACTGAAGTTGACATAAAGCCATAGCGGCAGTGCATTTGGAAGAATTCGACAATCTTATATTCAGGTATAAAGTCGATTTTCTTGTATATACATATTTAGCAGTCGATATTGAGTTGCTTTAAATCATTAATTTAACATATTTAAGTTAATTAACCTTCTTCATCTTACTGAAGTTGACATAAAGCCATAATGGCAGTGCATTTGGAAGAATTCGACAATCTTATATTCAGGTATAAAGTCGATTTTCTTGTATATACACATTTAGCAGTCGATATTGAGTTGCTTCAAATCATTAACATCAAATATTTAAGTTAATTAACCTTCTTTATTTTACTGAAGTTGACATAAAGCCATAACGGCAGTGCATTTGGAAGAATTCGACAATCTTATATTCAGGTATAAAGTCGATTTTCTTGTAAATACACATTTAGTAGTCGATATTGAGTTGCCATAATTCACTAATTTAACATATTTAAGTTAATTAACCTTCCTCATCTTACTGAAGTTGACATAAAGCCATAACGGCACTGAATTTGGAAGAATTCGACAATCTTATATTCAGGTATAAAGTAGATTTTCTTGTATATACACATTTAGCAGTCGATATTGAGTTGCTTCAAATCATTAATTTAATATATTTAAGTTAATTATGCTTCTTCATCTTACTGAAGTTGACATAAAGCCATAACGGCAGTGCATTTGGAAGAATTCGACAATCTTATATTCAGGTATAAAGTCGATTTTCTTGTATATACACATTTAGCAGTCGATATTGAGTTGCTTTAAATCATTAATTTAACATATTTAAGTTAATTAACCTTCTTCATCTTACTGAAGTTGACATAAAGCCATAACGGCACTGCATTTGGAAGAATTCGACAATCTTATATTCAGGTATAAAGACGATTTTCTTGTATATACACATTTAGCAGTCGATATTGAGTTGCTTTAAATCATTACCTTAACATATTTAAGTTAATTAACGTTCTTAATCTTACTGAAGTTGACATAAAGCCATAACGGCAGTGCATTTGGAAGAATTCGACAATCTTATATTCAGGTATAAAGTCGATTTTCTTGTATATACACACTTAGCAGTCGATATTGAGTTGCCTTAAATCATTAATTTAACATATTTAATTTAATTAACTTTCTTTATCTTACTGAAGTTGACATAAAGCCATAACGGCAGTGCATTTGGAAGAATTCGACAATCTTATATTCAGGTATAAAGTCGATTTTCTTGTATATACACATTTAGCAGTCGATATTGAGTTGCTTTAAATCATTAATTTAACATATTTAAGTTAATTAACTTTCTTTATCTTACTGAAGTTGACATAAAGCCATAACGGCAGTGCATTTGGAAGAATTCGACATTCTTATATTCAGGTATAAAGTCGATGTTCTTGTATATACACACTTAGCAGTCGATATTGAGTTGCCTTAAATCATTAATTTAACATATTTAATTTAATTAACTTTCTTTATCTTAACGAAGTTGACATAAAGCCATAACGGCAGTGCATTTGGAAGAATTCGACATTCTTATATTCAGGTATAAAGTCGATGTTCTTGTATATACACACTTAGCAGTCGATATTGAGTTGCCTTAAATCATTAATTTAACATATTTAATTTAATTAACTTTCTTTATCTTAACGAAGTTGACATAAAGCCATAACGGCAGTGCATTTGGAATAATTCGACATTCTTATATTCAGGTATAAAGTCGATTTTCTTGT